>NC_140214.1:7987637-8215137 GCF_951802725.1 Rutilus rutilus
GCCGCCTCAGGTGTTACAGGGCGCAGCGGTCTCCGGCGAGCACATATCTCAAGGACCACCCGGAAACGTAGTGGCCTCGGGATGCCCGCCCCCTCCGAGGAGGGTGTTAGAGCAGTCTGTTCGGTCGTTCCCTGCCGGTGCGCCGTTACAGGGCGACGAATTGACTACTCAACAACAACGAAATCCAGAAACCAGTCTCGAGAGGCTGGTACCTCTAGTAGAATCTTTGACAGCGTGGAAGCTACTGTCGAATGTTTCTCGTTGGGTCCTGCAGACCGTGGAAAAAGGGTATCAGATACAATTCAAAAAACGCCCACCTCGGTTTATGGGGGTCCTGCCCACAGTGGTGGGCCCCGAGCAGGTTCTGGTTATGGAACAGGAAGTAAACACTCTGTTAGAGAAAGGGGCCATAGAATATGTACCTCCCTCCAACAGGGAAACCGGGTTTTACAGCCGGTATTTCATAGTTCCGAAAAAGGACGGGGGATTGCGTCCCATTTTAGATCTTCGAGTTCTGAACGAGTCAGTCATGCAGCTCAAGTTCAAAATGTTAACATTGAGACAGATCGTGCCACAGATCAGGTCCGAGGACTGGTTTGTCACGATAGACCTCAAGGACGCATATTTCCATATTTCCATCCGTCCGTGTCATTGGAAGTTCCTGAGGTTTGCTTTCGGGGGCAAAGCATACCAATATCGTGTTCTTCCATTCGGCCTAGCTTTATCACCCCGCACTTTCACCAAATGCATGGATGCAGCCCTGGCGCCGCTGCGCCTCCAGGGTATTCGCATCATGAGCTACATCGACGATTGGTTGATTTTAGCTCAGTCGCATCAGTTGGCGGTTCAACATCGAGATGTTGTTCTCGCCCACATGAAAGAGTTGGGGTTACGGCTGAACGCCAAGAAGAGTGTGCTTTCTCCACTCCAGAGGACCACTTTCTTAGGCGTAGTTTGGGATTCAGTGTCGATGCAGGCGCGCCTGTCACCGCCACGTATAGAGTCCATCCTTGCAGCTGTGAAAAGTGTAAAGCTAGGCCAGCTACTCACTGTCAAACAGTTCCAGAGACTGTTGGGTCTCATGGCAGCAGCTTCCAACGTGATACCTTTTGGACTGCTACACATGAGGCCCCTGCAGTGGTGGCTCAGGACCAGGGGGTTTTCCCCGAGGGGCAACCCATTTCGCACAATCAGGGTCACGCGGCGATGCTTACGTGCCCTGGTTATGTGGAAGAAACCTTGGTTCCTGTCCCAGGGCCCAGTGTTGGGAGCTCCTTGTCGTCGCAAACTGCTAACGACGGATGCTTCCCTCACGGGTTGGGGAGCGATCCTGGAGGGTCGCTCAGCTCAAGGTCTGTGGGAAGACCATCATCGTTCCTGGCATATCAATCGCCTAGAGATGTTAGCTGTCTTCCGGGCTCTGAGGAGCTTTATCACAGATCTCAGGGGACACCATGTGCTAGTACATACGGACAACACGTCGGTAGTCGCCTATATCAACCATCAAGGGGGTTTGCGCTCGCGCCCGTTATCCAACTTGGCACGCCATATCCTCTTGTGGTCCCAGGGGAAGTTACTGTCACTCAGGGCAGCTTACATCCCCGGGGTCCAGAATATAGGAGCAGACACTCTGTCGAGGCAGGGGCCGAGGCCCGGGGAATGGAGGCTCCACCCCGAGGTGGTGGAGCTTATATGGAGGGAGTTCGGCCAAGCACAAGTGGATCTGTTTGCGTCTCGAGAGACGTCTCACTGTCCACTTTGGTTCTCCCTCACGCATCCAGCTCCTCTTGGACTGGATGCTATGGTTCAGACGTGGCCGAGGCTACGTCTGTACGCCTTTCCCCCAGTTGCTCTGCTCCCGGGAGTTCTGGAGAGAGTTCGCAGGGACCGGGTTTGCCTGCTTCTTATAGCCCCGCGTTGGCCGGGCAGAGTATGGTTTCCCGATCTGGTCTCCCTCCTCGACGGGCATCCTCTGGAGTTACCCGTCAGGAGAGACCTTCTGTCCCAGGCAGGGGGCTCAATATTTCACCCCCGCCCAGAACTGTGGAACCTGTGGGCTTGGCCTCTGAGGGGGCCCAGCTCATAGAGTCAGGTCTCTCAACTGAGGTTGTTGAGACCATTCTACAGTCCAGAGCTCCCTCCACGAGGAAACTTTATGCCCTGAAGTGGAGAGTCTTCACTTCTTGGTGTAGTGACCGTCGGTTGGACCCAGTTAACTGCCCAATTGGTACAGTACTGGAGTTCCTGCAGGACCGGTTCACAGCAGGTCTAACCCCGTCCACTTTAAAGGTTTATGTGGCGGCCATAGGTGCTTACCACATTCCTTTGGGTGGAATGTCTGTGGGGAAAGACCCTTTGATATCTCGTTTCCTTCGTGGCACTTGGAGGCTGAGGCCTGCAGTTCGCTCTAGGGTTCCGCCATGGGACCTGTCCATTGCATTACAAGGCTTGTCCCTGGCCCCCTTTGAGCCAATTGAGGAGGTTCCTGAGAAGTTTTTAACGCTGAAAGCTCTTTTTCTTCTTGCTATTTCCTCTCTCAAGAGAATAGGGGATCTTCAAGCACTGTCGGTTGCCCCGTCATGCTTGGAGTTTGCTCCGGGTATGGTCAAAGCGTTTCTTCATCCCAGACCGGGCTATATCCCCAAGGTCCCCACTAATGTGGTCAGACCTATTGTTCTGCAGGCCTTCTGTCCTCCTCCCTTTCAAAATGCTGACCAGGAGGCTAATAATTTGCTTTGCCCTGTGCGGGCGTTAGACGCTTATGTCCACAGAGCTGCCCTGTGGCGTAAAAGTGATCAATTATTTGTGTGCTTTGGGTCCCCTAACAAAGGAGGTCCAGTGTCTAAGCAGAGGATGAGCAAGTGGGTGGTCGAGGCTATCTCACTTGCTTATGAGGCGGCTGGGCAGCCTTCTCCTTTGGCTGTCCGGTCGCACTCGACGAGGAGTATGGCGGCCTCTAAGGCCCTTATTTCAGGAGTTTCATTACAGGACGTCTGTGATGCGGCAGGCTGGTCCTCACCGCACACTTTCGTCAGGTTTTACTCTCTGGATCTAGACTCTGCTCCAGGGTCTCATGTTCTGTCTTCCTAGTGCTGCTCACCAGATTACACACAGGACAGACATTCGTAGCTATGGAGGCGTTGGTATAGACGTTCCCCATAGCGTCATTCTCGACGCAACGGGAGTTCCCTTGAAAGGGAACGCCTCGGTTACGACTGTAACCTCGGTTCCCTGAAGAGGGAACGAGCGTTGCGTCGCCTTGCCATATCTCCTTCATGCCTGTCAGCTCGACTTCAGACTTTTACGAAGCTTTCGTTTTCTGTTTCGGGCCGGCTTTTATAGTTTCCTGGTAGGTGACGTCACCCGCCTCTGACGTTCCGCCACACCATTGGACTGATTTTACATGTGCTTCAAGACGTCATCACGCAAAGCGTTCCCCATAGCGTCATTCTCGACGCAACGGGAGTTCCCTCTTCAGGGAACCGAGGTTACAGTCGTAACCGAGGCGTTTTCTACCATCTTGCTAATAATGTTTCTTTAGTCATTCGGCATTTCTTGCAGACTGAACCACTGCAGCAATCCACCCTTACACCTGCAAGGCTCCGGGTTACTCACGAAGGGAAAACACACTTGTTCAGCACGCCAGAAGAAGCGAACGAGTTCTACCGTTCTAATTGGAGTGAAGAATAATGTGCAAAGACGTTCCTTTTGCCCCCTCGGGTAAAAAAAAAAAAAAAATAAAAAAAAAAATATCTTAATAAATAATGTTATAATTGAGAAAACTATTTGTAGATGGCAAGGGAAGACAATTAAAACTTTGAAATTAGGCCTATTAGTTTAACTGTTTTCTGATCATGATGAGGGTGTTTTGATTATTATGTGCATTGTTTGTTTGGTTTTAGTATTTATTTTAAGCAAAAATTTAAACATTGTCATATACACATCCAGTTGGGCTCACCTGTGGAATTTTTATTTATTTATTTTTTAGAAACATTACTTTGGCTCTGAGGGCCCAATATACTCATCTTTGATGACAATTTTCCCTTTACAACATGCTACTGCTGCGCATATGGAAATGTATAACTATTCCAAAAAAAGTATTGTCTGGACCTATGCTGGGAAGGAAATATAGAGACCGGACCTCTTGGAACTTTAATTGAATGCCCCTGTTCTATGGCATTGCAGTGAAAACAACCTTTTGGAACCTTTATTTTTAAGAGTGTATATTGCATATTACCTTATTAATCTGGATTGCAAGTGGTATGAATGAGTAAAGGTTTCTGTGCTGAAATACCACACACATCTTCTACTTCAATCTGAATTTTTGTCCTCTATTCTAGTGTTGATTTCTCCGGGGGAACTGATTTCCGCTCTACATAGCACTCCAGCCCAATCAAAAAGAAATGCCCTATCACATTCAAATAGAATGACTGACACCATTTCTTCTTCTTTTTTTGTGCTGTGTTAAATTTTCATCACTTCCTTTCCTTTTGCCTGTGGTGTGTACAGTGCAGAGGGTCTAATTAAAGAGCAGAGACGATGCTTTGATGGTGCAGTCGTACTGCGGGAGTTTTTTTTAATGCTGCGGTGTTCCTCACGGTTGTGTCTGTGGAGATGAGAGCTTTTAGGACAGGGGAGAGGTGACATTAGCACACATGCATTTTACATCAGCGCTGCATTCTAGCCAGCATTTAGACATATCCAGGGGACTTTACTTTCCATAAGAGAACAGGTCAGTCACTGAATAATGCATCAGAGCATTAGGCAGGGATTGCGCTTAAACCGCCATTCCCTGAAGTGTCAAAGGAGCAGAAGTGTTTAGAGTCTATCAGTAATAGGATGAAATGACGCAGATCAGTTTTGCAGATTCAATCTGGGATGTATAAAGCTGTGGTTTTACTTATTGCACTGTTGAATTAAATCACATGATTCAGTGACCTGACCTATCAGCCAGACTGCCTATCTATAATTTCATTGCAGAGTCTTTGGTAAATCAGATTGGCCTGGTAATCTGGTGAAATGAGTTGTATTGCTGAGTTTGGTCCCTTGTATGCATTGAAATTCATTCAGAAATGAAAATTCATTGGATATTCTTACTTATAATCTTATATAACAATGTATATAGGCCTATGTGTTATAATGATGCATACATTGTGGTCTGTAAGACTCAGACAGTACAACTACATGAACTACCAGTCTTTATAGTATTAGTAGACTGCATGCTTAAAGGAGTCATAATGTTGTGTTACCTTGGATACCCAAATGCTCTATTATAGTATTTTAGGCACTTCTAAAAAAGAAAAGTGGAAAAAAAATCAACACAGAGCCCCTCAGACCCTTATTTCTAAAGGCATTATTGTCTCGCGAGATCTGATGCGATGTTTTGGCTGTCGTGGACGGTCATTATAATAATGCAAATGAGGGGCGCGTTGATTGGTTGCAGGAATGTATTTTACTACTTCCAAGCGGTACAAAAACATAGACAAAATACTGCAATAGCTCAATAAATGTGACGGTACTTATTGTTAGTGAAATTGTAATCACAACCAAAGAAAAAAGAAAGAATACACCATTGCCATATACATTCTTACAGAAGCCCCACTAACTGAAAGCTATTTTCAAACTGCATGTTTTGCATGAGTTTGGCTAATAATGTTTAGTGGTATATTGTTTTCATACTTGCATTTAAACAGTTTTAGCCACTGAGCATGGACTCCTGTACCGTCACTACTGTAGCTGCTAGTGTAAAACAAAGTGGAAAGATGTGGCTAGCATTCGTAGAGTCCATTCCCCGTGTTTACCTCGAAGGTAACGTTACATACAATAGCCGCATTAGCTGTTAGCTGCTATTTGTTAACCACAGTAGAGCAATAAAAACACAGTCTTACCTTTTCAATTTCTGGCAAGTCCCTGATGGTTGGGATGGCACCTTTTCCCAAACGGAGCTTCGAGGCCAAGTTCGCCTGATATTGCCCCAAATTTGTAAAAGATTCCGGTGTAAAATGTTTAGCACACACACCTAACGATACGCCACTTGAAAGAGTTGTTGGGACAGCGTCATTAAAAATGAATTTCATCCACTGTTCCCTGATAGTTTCGTCCGTTTTTGGTAGATAAAACACATTTGCATGTTGTTTGTGGCAGTCACCCACAGAGCATCTCAGGTGTGCACTCGATTTCTCCATCTTTCTCGAGTCAACTAAACTGAATCTGAGGGGGAGAGGGGCGGGCTTCCCGCGGCATAGGTTTGCGGTGTCCATATTTGGTATATCCTCCCCCGTCTTGACGTCAAGAAGGGGAAGAAATCAAAATCTCGTTTTTTCGTGCGCGTGCACGTGGCCTATTTTACAAACCCCGAGGTAAACAAACGCTTCACTTTTAAATATCGGCTTCCCGGCCAGTGTATAATCATTATGCAATCATAACATACATTGATTCTCGTGGAAAAGTGAAATTTCTACATTATGACTCCTTTAATATCTGTTAACTCTTTATTTTAATGGTCCCCCAACAGACATTCTACTGAATATAAGTAACTTTCAAGCACATACAATTATTCTACCAACCCTAATCCTAAACCTAACCTTACAGTCTGCTAATACTCTAATGGAAGTTAGTTGTTAATGAGCAAATTAATGAGAGTTAGTTGACATGTAGTTGCAAAGTTACTCATTGTTAGTAGAATGTCTAAAGTTGAAGATTCAAATAAAATGTAACCTACAAGTCTTCTGATGTCATTAGGGAGGGGGGGGGGGGGGGACAACAAAATTTAAGTCACTATTCACTTTAAATATTAGGCTTAGCTCTCGAATCTCAATTGCATACATTTAGATGATACAAATGCACAAAATTACCAATTACAATTGAGGTAATTGATGTCAAACCTGGTGCGACATGCTTGTTTTTAGTCAACCAGCTTCATCAAAAATACCATGCAGGTTCATGAGCAGATCTCTGCCAAACCAGCATAAACCAGCCTGGACTAGTGTGGCCTAAGCTTTTTTTCTAGCAGAGATTTGTTTTGAACAGTTCTATCCCACATTGAAAAGGACAAATATAGTTTCTCATTTGCAGTGAATTCAAACTTCATTTCCTTCCTGTCAAGTCTAAAACAAGAGATGAATACTGTGGAAGTGTATTTCTAAAATTGCGTGTCTTGTTTCTCATTCACTCTCGCCTTCTGGACCTGCTCAGACTCTGTGCCAGATTTATCACTTTGAAATCCTCTAAAATGAGTTCAATTATGGAGACAAAGCGAGTTAAAAACTTCATTAGAAGACAGTCCAAAGTCCTGAATCAATTTGAATATTATGTCATGGAGTGTGACAAACTTTGTCTCTGAAAACAGAAGACGAGTTCTCTCTTGCTCACATTCTACTAAATACAATTACATTTGTAAAAGGGAAAAAAGAGTCTTAACTTCAGTGAACAAAAATGTTCTTTTTTTTTTTTTGTATTTTCTTTTTTAATCTGTTTGGATTTTCACTGGGGCTCTTCAGCGTCTCCTTGACAAATCCAAGGATAATGACTCAGGCTGGTGTCTCGGGGAAATCATTAACTTTCAAAACTGATCCAGAGTTTTTGTGCTTTACCCAGTGTTCCATTCAAACCTATTTAATTGTCCTGCTAAGCTTTAGGCTTATCTTCAGCTGGACGAGCGAAGCTCTGCAGTCTGGATCTGCTCCAGGGTCTACGCTCACCAGTTTAATCAAATGCCAATTAAATGATTGGAATCTGGCTGTTTATTAATCAGTTTAACCAAAAATCATTTAACCACAGTGTCTGTTAATAATAAAACTGTTTGCTTAATTTTGTACAAGCCATATCACTTAAACATTTATGGATGGTCTACACATATGTGGAATTCAAAAGTCCACTAGGAAAAAAGCATTCAATGCATTTGCATTTTCAAGTCAATACACTTTAACCCCATTAAAAATAATATTATCAGTAGAACAACTTTATTAAAAGGTTAAATGGAAAACTTTTAGCTAATTTGGAAAAATATGGATGAGTACTGTAAATACAGACTTATTTATACTTGTTTATACAAACTATTAATATTTTGAGTGAATTATTCATTTTAGTGTCAAAAGTCCACTAGTGAAAATACATTTACATTTTCCTTCATTGCAAATTATATTATTAGTAGGACAATTTGAATAATTTGCATGAATTGCATAATGTTTTAGTGTTTAGTTTGTTCTCCTTTACTTTAATAACAGAATCACTTGAGCTGCACGAACCTCTACAAGCTTGTGTAAAACCTGATGATCATGTGATTCAGCATGATTTGAGAATGATCTAAAGAGATCTCGTGCTTCAGTGGAAACAAGAACATCTGACCTTTTGTCCAACATGGTCAGTATCACAAATATGCTCAAATATCAGTGACCTAGAATAAGTTTATTCAGAAACATTTTTACCCATCATGAGTCATTCCAAACTGGTTGTTATTTTCTTTGTGCAGCACAAAATGAGATTCACGGTTTTTAGTGACCTGGGCTGGGTTTCCCGATAACATTGTCTCTTAGCGCGCTACGAAGACTCTTAAGGTATAACTTAACTAAAGGTATACCATTTCTAGGCGGGTTCCCCGAACTATACCTTAGGAAGCTGCTTAAGATATACCTTCTTACGTGCGACGTTACCCGGTGCTGTCCGTGGCGATGGTGCTGAATTGGTTGATGTCGACGGCTCGAGAATCAATTATTCTCTCGTGCAGGGGCTGTTTATGTGAGAAAGCGGTGTTCTTTATTAAAGAAGCACTTCAGAAATAGTTGAAATTGCATTTATTAGGACTAATGGGATATTATAAAAAAAATATCCAAATTATAATAGCCTAGCCTACATATTTTTAAATTGTATTTATTGCTGCCATAATAACCATTTCAAATTTTTACGTGCTTTCTTCTCTTTCCCATTTTTGTTCGCTGAGGTGGAGCTGCGATGAAATATTGTTCTTGTAAATACTTTCCAGCATTTCAGTAATAAAAGTGTACATCTAACGTACGGTGCTCGGCAGTGATCAAAAAGGATTTAAACAGTGGATTTTGAATCTCTTCTTGTAAACTCAGAGATGTGGATTCAGATGGCCACAAATTAAATTACCACACGACCTGTTTGTCAAAAAACAGTACTAATTTGGCCAGGGATTTTTACGCGGGTTGGGTGAGAAAAAAACACTGATATTATGGATTCAGACGGCACTAAAATCACCGACTTGCCCCTGTAAATGTTTAAAATACCGTACGAGCCCATGAGAAACAATATTAGCGTCCTAATAGGACTTCTGACAGTAGCCTATGCTTTCACTGGCCTTTAAAAGGGCTCTTTAATTAAATGAATAATATTGTATAATAATATAATTAAAAATCTAACAACAATCAGTGTAATGACAATTTTATTCTTTGCATGAAAACACTTGAATTAGCCTAATTGAACACTGTCTGGGTGTATTAAAACTTCAGAATTATATTCGTATAGACGGTCAACAGTGATAAGGTAAAGCTAAGAACGTATGACTTACAGAAGGTATACTTTACTAAGAACGTTTCAGGAAACACGTATTATCGATAAGGTACAGCTTAAGGTGGAACTTAAGAACGACGTAGCGTTAAGGAGGTTTCGGGAAACCCAGCCCAGAGTCTAGCAAGCTATGGAAAAGCACTCTAAAAGCATCATAGAAGAAGCCCATATAACGTGTGCACAAAATTCCACGTCTTCTGAAGTCATTTGATAGCTTTGTGTGTGATGAACAGGCGAAAATTTAAGTCATTATTCAGACTTAAGCTCCATATTGAGTTGCATGAATGATTTGGCTATACCTCCGAGGACCGGAATGTGCTGCGTAAGTTGTAAAGACTATGCATTTTGTCTATTTCAGAGTTTGACAATCTGCGGTTCACACAAACAGTCATTGTACACGCTTAGAAATAAAGGTTCCAAAGGTTTATTTTTTCCCAGAAGTGCCATAGAAGAACCATTTTTGGTTCCCCAAAGAACCTTCCAGTCAACAGTTCTTAGAAGAACCTTAAGTGTGAACCTTTGTCTAATGGAAAGGTTCCATGGATGTTAAAGGCTCTTCATGGAACCCTCACTTCCATTAAAGAACCTTTATTTGTAAGTACTTATGTGACCCTGGACCACAAAACTTTTTTGAAATTGAGATTTATACATCATCTGAAAGCTGAATAAATAAGCTTTCCATTGATGTATTGTTTGTTAGGATAGAATATTTGGTCGAGATACAACTATTTGAAAATCTGGAATCTGAGGGTGCAAAAAATCAAAACATTGAGAAAATCGCCTTTAAAGTTGTCCATTTATGTTCGCGATTGTGCTGCATTCACTCACAGAAATAAATGCTTTATATATTTACGGTAGGAAATTTACAAAATATCTTCATGGAACATGATCTTTACTTAATATCCTAATGATTTTTGGCATAAAAGAAAAATCTATAATTTTAACCCACAAAATGTATTGTTGGCTATTGCCACAAATATACCTGTTCGACTTTATGACTGGTTTTGTGATCCAGGGTCACATATGGAACAAGTACAATACATTCATGATGACCACAAGTCCAGTCAGTGAAAGAGCGATGGTGACTTTGCTAAAATGACTTTGCTCTCTGCTGTTTTGTCCTCAGGGGCGGTCATTCCAGTTGAAAGACAGCCACTTGTTAAAATGAAAATCTCAGACGGGCATGTAGACCTCAAATTAAAATTCTAGCACAGGAGCAGGTGAGACAATGTGAGAGGTCCTGATTGAAGCTATGCAAATGACAGCGTGTCCACAGTGAGTGGCAGCTCTTTCTGAGGAGACTAAGATGGCTTATTAAAGGTTCTCATTTACCCCTGACTGAGATTAATCACAGCACACACACACACAGCCCCCCCCCCCCAGCACACACACACTTTTTCTCAGCGTAGACGAGGTGCAGAGAGAGCGAGCACAGAGATCAGGCGTGGACGGCAATGAAATGACAGGGGCTGCTCGACCTTGCTGGGAGAGAGATCACCCTTGGCTCTCTGTCTCCTGGTCTCTATCTCACTGTCTAATGCTCTTTTTATTCCCAGCATGACCTTGTTCCTTTGAGTGACTGGAGGTCATCGATTGCGATTGGGCATCTTTGAACAGTTTTGCATGGCCTGTGTTGCTGTGAAGTGACAGCAACAAGTGTGCCTGAGAGATAAATGTTCATTCAGCTCTACTGAAAATACCACTGCAGACTCGCTAACGTGATTAACAGCATAATCACACTGACCAAAGTTAAGAGACTTAATTGAAATTTATGATTTCACATAATATAAGTATCCATCCATGCATTCATCCATGGAGGCTGGTCTTAGCTGGTGTCTCAGGCTGGTCTGTTAGCTGGTTTTAGAGGGGTTTTGGTCGCTTTTTTTAGTTGGTGAGGCTGGGAGACCAGCTAGCTGTCCAGCTAAACACCAGTTTGACTTGACTGGAAGATCAACTAGACCATCTGAAGACAAGCATAAACCAGATTTGGGTGGTTTAAGGATTATTATTATTTTTTAAATATTTTTTTTAGCAGGGTTGTCTATTCTTTACACATTTACCAACAAACCATACCATTTGCGCACCTCAAAAAAAATGTTTCTCAATAAAATCATCTTTATCGTATTTTTAAATGGTTGTATGCAGTGTAAGGAAAGAAGTGGATAGCTAAATGGACACTTAAAAACCCTTTCTAAACTGATTGATTGTAACAGTACAATCAATTGGTAAGAGGAATCAATAACCAAAAAGTAGGGGAAGTCATGGTTTGTCCCTACCAGTGTTCAAAAAATAAACCTTGCCTGCAGCATTAAACAGTTTAAGCTTGTGCTAGGATTGCATCAAAAACCAGTTAACACCATATTGAAATTTGGTCCAACTGGTCTTATTTTAGCATAAAACATAAATGAAGAAATAGATACTCCTGTGCTTGCGATGTGGAGCATTCGAGTCCTGTGTAACACAAGTCACGATAAAAGAGCTTAAAAACTAGAAGCCAGCTAAATTAGCACGGTTGCTTCAGCAAATGCATTTTTTATCTCACGCTTGCATTTGTTAACATTATTTATGTACTGTAGGTGGTATGCTATTTTCAAATGCGATAGAGCACAGAACATTTCATTTCGAAACTATTATGATACGTACAACAACCAACTTAAAACGTTGCTAGATTCACATTCATCTGTTTCAGACAAAACTGAATGCTCTTTTATCGCCACTCATTGGATATTTCACTTTGAAACCAACATAATATCATTTTGTTGTCATCAGCAGGTTTTTTTTTTTTTTTTTTATGGGTTGTTTTCATCCGTATTATGTTCAAAGCTGTTGTTGCCTCAAACTAGCAAGTACATTATTTGGCAGGTCATCTAATTAGAGTGTTAGCTAAGCAGTGCAGAGCAAGGTTGTGGTCTTGTTTTTGAGGATCTGAGCTGTTAGCAACAAGGCTGGAGGATCAATCTCAGAGAGCTGCACACTTGTCTTTGTAGCATAGCATAAATTCGTCATGCCAGCCACCGTTCTAACACACGTCTTCAGGGAGAGCAAATGAGAGATGGGTGCCATGGATTGTGGCAGTATTCCTGGCTTCATGCTGGGTGCCTAGGCTGCCTTGGGTGGTTCTGGCCTGACTTTGGTCCAGGAGAGGATTTGCACACTGTTTTGTATTTGAAACATGTTCTGCTGGAGGTTAGGACTCCAGCTTGTCTCTCACTGTGAAATTTAAACCTGGCGGCCTTGGCTCAAAGTAATCCAGCCAAACCCGCTGTCCTCTGGGAGTAGCACTGTGCCTGCTGGTTTGCTCATATTGGTATGTGTGCTGTGTTTGACTTCTAATTGTTTAGATCATTTATTTGTCCTTTAGTTATTTGAAAAGACTAGCTTGAATTTCCATGTTGGTCCAGTATAGTGGTGCAGCTGGTGAAGCTGGTTTATTCTGAATTGAAGAACTTTCTCTTTCAGGTGTGAATTTTAATGTAGTTTGCCACTCCCAACTGGAAGTTCAAATGGAATTTCCATCCATCCATCCATCCATCCATCCATCCATCCATCCATCCATCCATCCATCCATCCATCCATCCATCCATCCATCCATCCATCCATCCATCCATGCGTTGTTCTATCTATCTATCTATCTATCTATCTATCTATCTATCTATCTATCTATCTATCTATCTATCTATCTGTCTGTCATTCTATCGTTCTATCTATCGAACATTTTATTGTTCTAATGTTCTATCTATCTAACGTTCTATCTATCATTCTATCTGTCGTTCTATCTGTGTGTTTAATAGTTAAAGCAGGATTCATTATTAGAATCTCAGCAGGAAGTAAAAGTTATTTATTGTACAACGGCACCTCAAAACAATCCCAGAATTCCCCAGTAACATATTCTCCTTTACAGGTACGTGTGTAGCAGCCTTTCAGACACTCAATCATTCAGTATTCTCTCCATTATTCTCTCTCCACTAGCTTTTTTTTGTTGTTTCCCTGTCTTTCGCAAAAGCTCTCGCATTTGCCACATGACCGAATAACTGAATAGGTCAACAACAGCAACAGAGCGACTGAAATCCATTATCGCTTTGCACAGTTTCTCCAAACGGCACGCCTTGCAGCCAGCGAGCTGATGAGGCAGACTGAAGCGCACCAGAAGCCTCTCGCCTGACACTGAGAGCTGATGCTGATGTGTCTTCACTGATAAAATAACGAGCCGAGGCTGCAGAAATCATGCTTTATTCAGACCCTCAGCTATAGTCTACGCACCCTGTCAAACTTCTGCAAACCCCGTCTCCACTCCGGAGCTATTTATGAGTCTACTCTGCATGAATCCATTTCCATACGGTGTCTTGAGGGCAGGAGATAAAGGAATGTTGCAGGCCTACTTAACTGGAGACGGAGGGAGACCAGAATCACTTCAAAGTTGCCGTATCTAACGCAGAACTCTTGCTTTAGAAGATGAACAACAGGAAGTGCAGAGATGAACATAGACTCGCGCACACACACACACACACACACACACACTCTGATGACTTCATCTCGTTAGAATAATGTCAGCAAGCTCATTATTTAGACATTATAACATGGCACCGCCGGCCCCCCTGCTGTCAAAGACCCGAAAAACTATCCAAACACACATGCTGAAAAACGCTCACGTACTCCAGATGCTTCCTGCCGTGTTCAGTCTCCTTCTGTCAAAGACAACCATGACATCTCGGTGAAGAGAAGATGTGATGCCTGTGTTGAGCCCTGGTGCGTGTGTGTATGTGTGATGGAGTGCCTTCTTTTCTTCTTCCTCTCGGGCATTCGCTGTGAGATTCTGTCATATATTCAAATGTGTGTATGTGTTTTAACGTCAGATTGCAACAGTGCAACCAAAACACATCTGTCTGAAGGTGGCTCAGGAGTGTTTGAATAAAATGTTGTGTTTGGGGGGAAAAATGTTGTGTGTGTGTGTGCTCTTCATCTTGCCTGGCCTATTTCCTCTTCCTAACAACCTGGGAAACAACCTCTCAGGGGAGACAAACTACATCTCATCACAGGGATTCTCATTTTCTGTCTCTCTCTGTTCACTTCACATCCTTACATTCCGAGCCCTTTCCAAGCTTTTTTCTTCACCTTTTGCTTCTTTCTGTACTCTGTTTTACCTTTTTGTCTCTTACTTTTTCAGTCTGCCTCCTTTCTTATCCGTTTTGTGCTAACTGTTAAGTGCAATGAACCCTTAAGAAACTAGCGATTGTGGGACTATAAAGCATCACTGCTTTCCCACTGCAGAAACGAATCCAAGTTTGAGGAACAGTTTGAGTCGTTTTTGCACACAACTTAACTGTTGACTTAAACTATTAAAAATTGTTTTTGTGAATTAAATTAAGATATCAATAATGCAGAGAGCACTCCTCATGCTCCTCAACACAAAACTCATCTTTATAAAAGTTCACAATGCTGTTGCAGATGAAATATAATGTGGGTAACATTGAATAAACATAATTTCTTCAGGTTATATATTGATTATTAATCATTCAAACCCCTTCATCTAAACCTCTACTTAACGTCGGACTCGCACATCCGCCATTTTTGTAGTTTTTTTACAATTTTATTTGTTTTTGAAGTTCTATGAGTTTAAGTATAGCCTGTTTTGTCTTATTTTCCACTAAAAGTATATTTAAAAAAAAAATCATAAACCAACATAAATTTATTTGAGAAGCAACACTGCATAAGATACTATGACTTTAGTATACTGAATATACGTTTAGTGTATTTTTCTTACCAGTTTTTCCCCCATTTTTTTACTTGTTTAAAATACAGAATATACTTGCAGTAAAGATGCAATTTCTGAAAACAAGCGTTTTTAGGATTTTCAGATCTTTTAACATAAAAAAATACAAAAAATCAGTGTAACAGCAGCAGAAATGTGCTGCATCTAGTTGTTTTGTCTCCACTATGAAATTACTTGTGGCAGAGATATGTCTGATACAGTTCTTGAACAGGAATTTTCATTTTGTTATTTTAATCAATTTGTGATTTTTAATGTTTTGCTTAGTGCTTGCTTTGGTTATGGTTACCAGAAAGTGACAGTGGCAATATTTGTTGCGCACTCCAATCTTTTACTTTTCTGTGACTTGCTATCTGTAGAGAATTCAAAAAAACATAACTTCAGATATTTAAAGTGAAAACATTACCTCTAGATCGACGAGTCACACTAGTTTTCTCATAGTGGAAGCGATATAAGCTATTAGCAAGGTAAGAAAATCTATTTTATGTTTATGTCATATGTATTCGTTTTTTGCTAATCTGCTCCACAGTGGGATAGGAACTTCTTTTTTTTTGCGATAATGATTGTCTGTCTGTACATTATCCCTTACATACTCCTTTCGGCCTCCTTAAAGTGATGGGGGAAAGAAATATAAGGAGGAGGTTTGAGAGCAGGTGTTGTTATCAGGTCTGCATTGAACACACCGAGAGAGCTGCGGTCTGGCAGACTCTGATTGTAAATGTTCTCTCTCCTCTCGTTCGGTCTCTCTCTCAAGCTCTCTCTCTCCTCTGTTCGCCCTTTAAACAGGGATCCGCTATGTGTCTTTCCTATCTCATTCAGAGATAATGCTGTACGGGACAGACACACACAGAGTAACAGTGGGAGAGTGTGTGATCTGTCACTGTCGATGCTCCTACAGTAGACTGGCCTGAAGTCATTTTCCACAGGAGAGAAAGGGAAGGAAGCACAGCTAATGGATGCTTAGCCTGTTACAGTCTGTGCCGTGTGAAAACCATGAACATCGCTGCATGTTTGGAGCAACATGGCTCTGGTCCAAACCCTAGTGAGCTGACCACCTAGATAGAGTTTGTTTGCATCATAGACCTGCTTTCTGAACCATATAACATACATACCATATTTCGGATTCAATCTAAGAAAACATTTCATGTGTCTTTCCTGGTGTAAAAAATAATTTTCTTAATCAGTATTTTTGTCTTTTCCATTCTTGGCATTTTTTACTCACCAAGGGTCAGATTTACTAACAGCTTATGCCAGCGCAAACCCTCTTTTGGCAATAACAAACTACTGTCAGGATTTACTAAAGACGCGCAGTGAAAAATGAGCTCTGAAAAGGCGTGGACTTTTTGCGGCTGACCTTATTGCACATGAATGCAATAAGTGCAGGCAAGGTGATTTACTATGGTTTGCGCTTGTCAATTTACCTGGTATTTGCACCATTATTTACTGTACTATTTGCACTGCTCTTGGTAGATTGCGTTGGTCATTATGGAAATGATCTGGCTGCGTCCGTTTTCTTTAATTTGCGCATCGTCAGTAGATCACGTGCTGCACACTTTTCCGATAAATGTTGTCTGAAAGGGAAACACTGTCTGTCTGTCTGTCTGTCTATCTATCTATCTATCTATCTATCTATCTATCTGAGACATATTCCTTCTACTGTAGAGATTGCTGAAAATTGAGACAGACCATTGAGATTATCATCTTCCTGTCAAAACAAACAGCAGTCAGTGAATCCACACATGGCAGCCAGATATAAACATCTGTGAATCTTCTTCAGGTGTTGAATGCAAGGTGTGTAATACCGTCTACCAACAGGGGCAAACCTTACCGCGCTAACCAGCCCACTCTGCCGTCCTGATTGAATGAATGAATTATGAGTTGTGTTTTTGTGTGTGGCTAGTTCTGGAAGAAAAGACGCCAAAAGAAAGTATGTGTTCTGAGGAACTAAGGAGGTAGAGAAAGAGAGGGAGATGAGGCAGAGGTCATGCTGTATTGTGGTGTCTCTAACATGCCTGCCGCTGCCCTTTGAGGGTATTGGTTGATATCGGCGCGACTGTCAACAGACCACAATTCCCTGACGACTTCAAAGTCATCTGCCTCAAATGCTGAAGGCATCAGCAGCGCTAGTATGAATAGAGACTATGAATGCGCTGCCTCAGCTTATTGAAACTGCCTGAATTTTAACAAGCAGGGATCCCTATTTCAGCCTCTCTTTACATCCTGTCCTTCTGACCCCGGTATGCCTGCGCTCATGCATTAAATATCTGGGTTTAGAAAACTAGAGATGAATCACTTAAAACACAGGGTTAGAGAGAAATGTACTTTTATAGCCACTCATTAGCTATAATATTTTCTGGATATTTTAAGACTTAACATCTTTTAAGCAAGATAAATTTACTTTCAAACTGCATAAGAAAATAAGGGAATTTTCAGAGAATATGTTTCAAATTAAATCTATTTTTTGTACCTTATGCAAAGTAGTTTTTCTTTTTCTAAGCACGTGAATTTGTTTACTTGAAAATATAAAGAAATTGCTTGTTGCTATGTAGTCGAATGAGACTAATATCTTTATACGTGATAGAATGTGGGATGCTATAATTCTCATTTCCTTCGTAAAGTACAGTTTGAAACATGAGAAGGAAGCTTTTCTTGCATACTTTTTTTTTTAGCTATGATAGCAAGGCAAATATGGCAATTACACACTGGTTTGGCACGCTGAGTCGTCAGAATTCTTTCGTTAGCTGCCTTGCTGTCTTTCTCTGACAGGCTGCTTTGAGAACGCTGACACTAAATGCTTCTCTTAGCATGCTCACAACTTTTGTGCAGAAAACATGCAGTGCATGAATGAGGCTTGATTCTTTAGCTGTTCTGTTCACCCTCTCATTCGTTTAATTGTCCAACAGTGAGTTTACCTGAAACATTTCATGACTTTGATGAAAATCACAAACATTTATTTTCTATAAAATAGCCAACTACTTTTTTTTTCTAAGGCAATTTTTATAGTTAGCATTTTGTATATCCTAAATAAAATTGAATAACATTTTTATCCCCAATTAACATTTACCTTGATTTTTCTGAAGTTTGGGGTCTGCAAGATGTTTTTGTCTCTTACTGCTCACCAAGGCTGCTAATTTGATCACAAATACAGTAAATCAGAATCTGAAAGAGCTTCATTGAAAGTAACTGTGTTCTAGTTGAATATATTGTAAAATGTTGAAAACAGTTGTGCTTCTTAAAATTTTTGTGGAAACTGTGATGCATTTCCTTTCATAATTCTAAAAGAACCGAATTTATTTTAAATATATAGTTTTTGTAACATTATAAATGTCTTTACTGTTGCTTTCTTATCATTTTAATGCATCCTTGCTGAACAAAATTATTAATATAGTTTTTTTATTTTTCAAATATTTAATTGGCTTTTCATAGTTTGGGTAAAGCAAAAATATTTATATATAAAACGCATTTGAAAAGTATAAAAAAATAAATGATGAAGGTATGTTGAAAACTTTCCGAAGCAGTTTAAATGTGACTTTCATATAACAAAAAAGAGAGATAATCAAATAAAAATCAACCCCTGGAAAATAAAAGTGGCTGTAGTTGAAGAAACAGTGGATATTTTAATCACACTGGAGTGTTTATGGAGCATATAAACAGTGCATTCAGAATCGGTTTATGCCATGGCTCCTAACAATTAATTTAATTTAATGTTAGTTTTTAGTTTTCTAAACTCATCTACTTTGTTTGCTCTCTGTGTCATCAGAAATATCTTGTTCTTTCCGGTGTTTGTTGTTTTAGCAAGGTCAGAGTAATTGCATAAAAGCGTCTGCTTTCATTGTTAATTTGCTTTTATTTGAGAGAGCTTGGGATTTGTTTTTGTGTGTATTCGCGCGTGGGCAATGTGTTGACGTACCCTGAGGCTGGATCTCTGCATGTGGCATATTTTGGGCATTATGTGCACTCAGCCTCCACGGGGCTCAGGTGTACTTTCACTAACCAATTAAAAACCTGCAGAGAGGAAACCAATCCGTCTTCTTTTATTGTGCTTCTATCCTTCAGTGCCAAAGTGCCCCGTCCCTCTCTGTCTGCCCACACACCCTCCCACTGCCCTCACGGGCATATGTTCCTTACACGCTCCTGGGCACCACCAGGTACAGGTGCGGACGGGGCCAGAAATGGGCACTGGATCCTGGAACCAACAGAAGAGCCCTGGAGGGTTTCATAACAGCCTGGGTCCTCATGCTCTGACACACACGCATTGACTAAAAATGGCCAGCCCCTGCAGTGTGGAGAGGAACAGGGAGTTAGATCACATCCAAGAGGAAGACGAGAGAGAAAGGAAGGAGAAACCGAGGTTTCCAATTAACCCAAATCGTACACTTATGTTCCAAAACACTTTAAACATTCTGTTTTGGTTTTCCTAATGGTAGTATCATTCCTGAAAAAAAAAAATATATTTACATACTTAAAGCTGCAGTCCATAGCTTTTTGGGGTTTAAAATGATCCAAAATAAATTTTTGAGCAAGTAACCAGCCAGTGTTCAAAACTAGCTACTTGCCGTAGCTCGATTCAAAATGGTAAGCTTGTAATAATGTTTTTAAAGGTCCCGTTTTTCCTGTGTTTTTGAAGCTTTGATTGTGTTTACAGTGTGCAATATAACATGTGTTCATGTTTCGCGTGTAAAAAAACACAGTATTTTCCACACAATTTACTTATCTGTATACCGCTGTTTTCACTGTCCTAAAAACGGGCTGATGACTTCCTTGATCTATGAAGTCCCTCCTTCAGAAATACGTAAGAGTTCTGATTGTGCCAGCGGTTCCTGTGATTTGACAGCAGCTTAGCGCACGTTGCCCGGAAAGGTCACGCCTCTTACCATAAAGTACAGCGTCCCTGGGAAGGCCAAACAAAGGTGATTTGACTCCGGGGTGAAAATAACAGCGTCTCGACGACATGGCGACAAACACACTCTACAAACGCAACTCTTCCTCTTCTCCGTGGGAGCGCAACAAGACCACGCCCCCTTTTTTTGTGTATTCCTGTGGGCGGAGGTTAGTCAAAAAACTGTTCTAGTGACGTCATTAAAGCAGGAAGTAGAGGGATGTAGTCCAAACCGGCCGTTCGCTGTATGATTTGAAAGGGGACTTCTGTTAAATAAAATATCTCGCTTGGCATTGAACTTTGAGCTTTATAATTTTACAGGTATTATTTATGCTCTTACAGCAACATTACACACTAACTAAAGTTTGAAAAATGGGATCCCGAAGAACAGGACCTTTAATTCCAGTGGTACTGGCGGGAAATTTCAGCGGGAAATTCGAGCATGTCTTTGCGTCATTACGGCACATCTGTACACATAAAGAAGGAGTCTCTGCTACAGTAGTAGGCTATATTGCGTGTGAGGATGTTGGAGGTGGAGATTTATAGCCTTTTCTCACAGCACTTGATATAATTAAACGTATCAATTTGATGGCGGATCCAGAAATGTTCAAACGACAATCACCAGTGACAACTGGAGATTCACCCGTTGTAAAACGCGAAAGACTTCGGACTTTGGAGAAAAAAAAAAGAGACTGCAACATGCGAAAACAAGAAAAAAGAAACATTGGATTCATCCACGCTGTGCCGTGCCGAGGCACAACCCACGTAAAGTTGATAATTCCGCGAATAACTGCAATTGCAGATTTCGAACAGAGATGGCGACAAAGAGGAAAAACTACGGACTGCGGCTTTATTGTACAACTTTAAGGAACATACATTTATAATGTTACAGTGTTTAGTTAGTGTGTTTTTGAATATGTAAAATATATTTTATACTGTCCACATTTAATATATTTGATTTATAACATAAACAATAATTATTGTGGAAACTCTACACAAATGCACTGTAGAACAATGAGGAACTTACTCTCAGCTTGAAACCACTTACAGAAGTTTTGCACTAATGTTTCTCCACATGTAAGAAAACATACTAATACTAACATTACAAGATTGTTCCATCAGCATTCTTTTAAGATGTTTAAGTCAACATAAAACTGCTTTATATATATAGTTTATATAGTTTATTCAACTTAAACATATTTAATTTCAGTTAGTTGCCAAGACAACATTTCTAATTTTTAATAAGATTTTAATTGAATTTATGTCTTATTTAAGCTTTATTTCAATTATCAAAACATTTTTTAATAGCTTTAGTTTCAATTTCAGTTAGATCGGGAGAAGTGTGAAACCAGATTAAAGCAAGACCTTAAAGGGATAGTTCACCCGAAAATGAAAATTCTGTCATTCTTTTACTCACCTTCAAGATGTTCCAAATCTCTATGAGATTCTTTCTTCTGTTGAACTAAAAAGAAGATATTTTGGAGAATGTTGGTAATCAAACAGTTGACGGTAGCCATTGACTTTCTTAGTAGGAAAAAAATATATACTATGGAAGTCAGTGGCTATTGTCAACTATCTGATTACCAACATTCTTCAAAATGCCTTCTTTTGTGTTCAGCAGAAGAAAGAAACTCATTTAGGTTTTGAAACAACATAAGGGTAAGTAATTGATGGCAGAATTTTCATTTTGGGGTGAATTATCACATTAATGCAAGTTTGGACATCTCCCCTTCTGAAAATTAAAGTCCCTGTAAAGGCAATTCTACAAAAAAATTCTAAACACATTATAAGTGCTAGAAATGTATTGCTAAAACATGTTACAAAGACTGAGAACTGTGAAGTACTAAATTGTGGAGTTAGACCGTTTAACAGTTTTTCACCCTTGCTGTGAGCCGGATTTTTTGGGCGGGGCTAAAACGGGGGCTCGATGACGCACTGCGACCCCCTGAGCTTGATTGGGCCCCTACTTGATGACGCACGGAGTCACTAAGCCTATCGCTCAATCGCGAGTTACTATCAGACAGCCTACAGTTTGCTAGCTACTATGCCCACGGCTCTGGCTATGCCTTCGTCATGTAAATGCGTATTCCCTGGATGCAATCACTTAGAAAACAGATCGGTGTCCTTATTTAAATTTCAGAAAAATGATCATATCAAGAAGAGGTGGATTTATCTTGTGAAGAGCTAACGCGTTACCTTGATGGAGAGCTGATGATCACCACCACACCCGCCTCTGTAGAGATCAGGATAGTTTACTTTCATTGGAGACAACTGGAATTCACTGATAATCCGCTGTTACTGGTGAATGGGGCCGAACCGACTATCTCCCGCTGTCCGCTTCGGCCTTCATCCTCCCGTCGCGCCGACATGCACGAGCTGTGCGCGAGTCATATTCAGTGTTGCCAACTATTTTCAAAGGAAAGTAGCTAACGCCTCCCCTAAAAGTAGCTAAATGTCGCTAGATGACGTCATACGTCAATTAGCATATTCATGACGTCATCGCGGCGTACTTTCGTTCTGCCTGCCTAATGTTTTTTCTCATTAAAATCATGCCTATATACTATATTTTAATATAATATTATAATATAATATAATATAATATAAAATAATATAATATAATATAATATAATATAGGCTATATAGCCGAATGTCCAATAAAGCTGTTCTCATTTACTATATTTTTTTGTCAGACAATAGAACGAGTAGCTATTGAATGACTATTTTTTATATGTGTAAAATTATCTGAACTGAGAGAGTTCGGGAACTGAACTAAAGCACTGTGATAGTGAGTATTACAAGTAATAAGCACAAGAAAAGAAAGGAAAATAAAATGTTCAAACTAAATACTTTAAATATAAACAAAAGATAAGTGATAAGTCCATCCGTGGAAACAACACTGCTCATTCACGTCTGTTAGCTGCCGTGCTGCTGCCCTCAGCCATTCACAGAACAGGGTAGACGCAGAGAGAGGTGTGTGACGGCAAGGAGAAAGCAAACCTCGCGCTCGCAGGACTCATGCTGGCAACATTTGGAGGTTACTGAGGTTTGTTCAAAAAGTAGCTAGATTAGTCGCTAGTCGCTTTTTTGAAAAATTGTCGCTGAAGGGGTCTGAAAAGTCGCTAAAAATAGCGACAAAGGCGCTAAGTTGGCAACACTGGTCATATTTCCCGCGAGTGGGCGTGGTTTCAGCGCAGCCAGCGGACACGCCCCCAGCGTTTGAGAGCTGAGACTACTGCTCATTTTTTCGAGATTTTGATAGCTTATTTTATTTACTTGGCGGCTTTTTTAATCATTGAAATTGGGCTGGGTGTCTAATAACACATTTTTCGGTGGTATGACAAACTCAGAACACATACTTAATTTTGACTTTACAGGGACTTTAAATGAATTAACCTGAATAGGAAAGCCCCTGCAGAGGCCATATGTTCCTATCTTATACACAACCATATATAAAGCCAACGTTTTTGGAATGTTAGGTGAGGAGAAAACAAAAGAAAACAGCTCTTTATTGTATTCTAGTCCTCTTCTTCTTTCCTTAAGGTTGCTCCATCACTCGCTTGACAGGTGGTTTACTAACAAGCCGTGCCCCCGCTTGAACCCGTTACTGATTCACAGCAGACAACAGACTGTGGCCAGTCCACCTGATCTGCCCGCTGGCGTCGGGCCGGTGACCCACTCCGGTATCTCACATTTACCACACACTGTAGTCATCAATCAAAACACTCCTCGCTCCAGGTACAGAACAATTAGAAATGACTGCCAGTCATTCAATTCACATTTATTTGTATAGCGCTTTCACAATACATATTGTTTCAAAGCAGCTTTGTTGCAGCTTTACAGAAGTCTAATGTTTGTCTACATTACAGTTTAGAGTGAACTGTTGTATGTTCTTCTTTTCTTTCTTTTTCTTTTACTCTGTAATATGGATCTAAAGGTCTGAAATAAAGAATGAATGTTATCAGAGGTGGCTGTGTCCAAGTAATGTCCATATTTCAGAAATGTACAGTTCTAAGATAAAACAAATCACGCAGTTAGCCAACATCACGTATTAATTTAAGGAAGAAACAATGAGCTCATTAAAGTAATTATAACATGTTGTAAACATAATGAGATGGTTATGAGATGTATTATGTGAATGCTTGGCTAAAGAGATGCGTCTTTAATCTAAACTGGGATAGTGTCTCTGAGCTTTAAACATCATCAGGAAGGCTTTTCCAGAGTTAACGCTCTTCCTTCTTTAGTGAACTTAGATAGGTACTACCAAAAGTCCAGAGTTTCGTGACCTTAAAAATTGGAAGATCCTTCTAAAACCCTTCTAAATGCAAATTGTATTCTATGAGATTCTATGTACAGGTTTTTGGTCCAATAAGTAATACCTCGGTCTTATCTGAATTTAATAGAAGAAAATGACAGGTCATCCAATGTTTTACATCTTTAACACACTTGGATAATTTTGAGATTTCATCTGGTCGTGATGAAATATATAACTGAGTATCATCGGCATAACATGAATTAATTCCTAGTTTTCTTATGAAATTACCAAGTGCCAGCATATATATTGAGGGCCTAACACAGATCCTTGTGGCACTTTATAATTTACTGATGTTATTTTAGATTTTTCCCCGTTTAAATAGACAAAATGGTAAAGGTCCGATCTAAACCACCTTAATGCCTGTCCCTGAATGCCAGTTAGACACATGTACTATTGATCTTTTCCACATGCTGCCACCATGTGCTTGTTTTTAGTCTCCTTAACAGTTCTGTAAGTCATTCATCCTCCCAATTATAGATCGTCTGACATTGGCTCTGATTGGCTGATTGGCTGGCCTTATAAAAATATCTGGATTTTTATCAAAGTCGAAGTGGGATTTTGCCTGGAGTGTGGAGCATTTCTTTGTATTTTCAAGATCGCTCCATCACAAGCATTACATGCATGTGAATGACCAAAATTAGCTAAAATCTAAGCATGTATTACAAAAGTGACAATTAGCAGAACTATACAGATAAATGGAAATGAACTACACTACTGTTCAAAGGTTTGAGGTTGGTAAGATTGTACGGTAAGAGTATTGAAAGAAGACTATTGTGGTCACCAGTAGGCTGCATTTATTTAATCAAAAATACAGTAAAATCAGCAATAGTGAAATACTATTACAATTTAAAATAACTGTTTTCTATTTTAATATTTTTTTAAATGTAATTTATTTCTGTGATGCAAAGCTGTATTTTCAGCATCATTACTCCAGTCTACAGTGTCACATGATCCTTCAGAAATCATTCTAATATGCTCATTACTTGCTTAATATTTTTGTGGAAACTCTGATATAAATTAGGATTTCAGAATATTCAAAATAATCATTTGTAACATTATAAATGCATTTACTATAGCTTTTGATACATTTAATGAGATTAATACAATTTAAAATAATTAATTCCAAAAATATATTTATATCTCTCTGATCCAATATAGAATTATAATTCCTGTAGCTCAAATAGAGCATGGTGCCAGCAATATTGCAAGTCTCCTAGATGTCTATAGTCTAATCAGAATGTTAAAGTAAGATTCTGACGTGTTAAAAGTCAATTATTATTACGTGAGGCAAGTGGCC
Organism: Rutilus rutilus; assembly: GCF_951802725.1. Classification (NCBI taxonomy): domain Eukaryota; kingdom Metazoa; phylum Chordata; class Actinopteri; order Cypriniformes; family Leuciscidae; genus Rutilus; species Rutilus rutilus. The sequence goes on from NC_140214.1 coordinate 8,013,421, forward strand.
TGGTATATTATAAGGCTCTTCTTCATAGATCCTGTTGTCCAGCTCTAACACATTTGTATAGTCCTCTCTAGCTCCCATAATCCACCTGTGTGTGGTCATGACGATTAGAGATCAATGTGAGTAAACATGATGTGGAAAAGATTGAGGCGGGAGGGTGAAGCCTCAACAGTAGCCAAAGCCATAATGATGTTGCAGTTGCAGACATAAAAGACTTGTCTTAATGACAGAGAAGTCACTGTTCGATTGGAGCCGGGGAGCGGACAACCTGCTGATGGGTAAGAGAAGAGCAGAGGGGAGGGGAAAGTAGAAACAGAGTGAAAGGAGGAAGAGGGGCAGAGAGGGAACATTGAGGTGTCTGAAGTCCATATGCCAAAGGCATGCATTCACACCCATGAAATATTAACCACTGGTTTTGGATATTGAGAGTCAAGTCAACAGGGGGTGAAACCTGAAAGTGCAGCCGGTCTATGGACTCTCTGCACTCTTGCATAGGGTCATTCTTCAATAAATAACAAGAATCATAAGAATGAAAGGATGCATTGCACAAGAATAAAAGCTGGTCTTGAATAGTTTTGCCCTAAAAAGTCTGACCGTGTCTTTCACAACTCTATTAACCTGTGAGATTTGTGTTGGGTTGCTTTGAGATACAGTATGGTTGTACCTTCTTGACAAGAATGGTTGTACTGATACCATTTTTTTGGCCAAGTAGAAACAAGTATCATTGTGAAGACTGTGAAGCATGTTTCTTTTTCCTTTTTTTAAAAAGAAACAGTTGTTGAAAGAAAGGACATTTGAAATGTAGATTCTATGTACTTTTTGCATGCATGCACAACTGAATGTATGATAACAACAACAAATCAGCATATTAGAATGATTTCTGAAGGATCATGTGACACTGAAGACTAGGGTAATGATGGTGACAATTCAGCTATGCATCACATGAATAAATTACATTTTAAAATATTTTAAAATCAAGTCATTTTAAATTGTAATAATATATATTTTTTAATATCGGTGTTTAACTGATCAAATAAATGCAGTCTTAGTGAGCATAAGAGACTTATTTAATAAAAAATAAAAAAACTTGCGAACTCTTACTTCAGCAAAACAAACAAAAAAAAATACAAAAATGTAAAAATATTCAAAGTCATTTTTGCATATGGTTGAATTGGATCGTCGAAGGTCAGCAGCAAATACATTGATTAATAGTGAGATTAAATACATAAAGTATATTTGTGTTATTTAACGTATTTAATTATTATAGTTTTGTATAACACAACAACTCTGCACTTTCTGTTACTTATTTGAAAAAGTAACTCAGATATTTTGTGGTAAATTTAAAAGTAACACATTACAAGTTAACTAGCACTGAATGCTAGTACAACATTTGGCTTAAGTTCCCTGTATTAGACAGGTCAATTGTTGCTTAATCATTTACAAAATGGTCAGTTTTCTGTGCAGCCTATGTTTCGCATATTGTATGCATTGTCTATTCCATTTATGGTAATATTAATATGTTTAAAATCTGGGTTCTGGAGCAAAACCAGTTGAGATCCACCAATTTAGGTGAGAGGTTCAGAAGAGATAAAAGGCTGGAAATCCCTGTTCTGAATCAGTTTGTTTCTGCCCCCATTTTTTCCTTCTTTCTTGATTGTAAAGGAACAGAGTATTTCCAGTCAGGCTTTAGATGTGTAAACCTTTAGCACATGCTGTCAGTCATAGCTAAGTAATGATAAAACACCTTTCCACATCACAGACTGCAGTTCCTCACATGGAGCAACATGCTAATGTCTCACCAGCTCAGGCTGCACATGACCCACCAAATCACTGAACTGGATAGATTCTTCGTTCTTTCTCTCTGACTTTCTCAGAATGATCGATGGTCATCTCCATGTGAAAAGAAAGGGAAAAGCCGCAGCATCAAGCACTTTCACTCTCCATCAATGACACCTTTTCATTAGCTGACAGCAGTTGGAACACAGACATCTTTTTCCTGTCGGTTTGATGTTCTCTGCTCCACTAATCGCTCCTGAAAGGGGACACAAAGAAGGAAAATTGGGGTTTTACCTTAACAGATGTATGAATTGCTCAGACTCTTACCCTGACAATCCTTTTCTCCTTCTCCTCCTCTCTGCTGTCTTTCTTTCAGCTCGTGGCATTCAATTTATTTAAATCATAGAGTCCCTGTGCCGAACACTCTTCATCTGTTTGTTTGTGTCCATCTGTCTGTCTGTACATCTTTCCGTCCTGTCACACTCAATCTTTCCAGGTGTGTGTGCACATTGTAGAACTCTCCGAAAGGCTCATTGTTTGCCAAAATAAATAAATGATGAACAGGATGGAGGTGGAAAGCATAACGAATGCTGTCAGCAAAAAAAAAAAAAAAAAAAAAAAAAAAAAATCCAATTTGAGGAGATGTGTATAGAGTCTGGTGGCTGAAAATGGTGAATGTCTCTCTTTTTTTGTATCTATTTTTTATATGACTGTGAAGTATAACCAATGCATTACAAAACACATTACCAGTGCTTTATTCTCTTCTCTCAACCTCAGCATGTCTGGTATTAATTCTGCTGCCAGCTCGCTAACACATTTGGAACAAATAATATAAACAGAGAGTGGATGGGTGCTATTAGAAATTAAAGAAGCCAAGAGGATGAAAAATATAACTTTTTGGCAAATGCAACTTAATGCACAAAATAAAATTTAAAATATAGAAATTATATTATTATATAATTTATGTAATAAGTTCTCTATAAGTCAAGGTTAGGGCAAAGTTCTGAATTGAAGACCTGTTTCCCTTTGAACTCATGTGATTGAATTTGAATTGAACTGACCACATCAAACTGGATGTTGAATTGGAATTTCATTTGGAGTGTCAAGAAATGGAATTGCAACTGAAAGAAATTCAACATAGATCATGCATTCCGGGAAATAAACTGTTCTTACATGCTGGTCCATTAAAGGTGCATTGTGTAATATTTAGGAGGATCTGTTGACAGAAATCCAATATCATATACAGAACTATGTTTTCAGTGGTATATAAAGACCTTACATAATGAACCGTTACCTAACACACAAGGGTACCCCAGCACGATCGGAAAACGCACGGCCACAACGATCTTGTGCCAAAAAGAGAAAAGAGATAACAACCGAACGAAAACTCAACGACCTCGCATTTGCAGACGACATAGCACTTCTCGAGAACGATCCAACACGAGCACAACAGCAGCTAACAGTAATGCAGCAAAATGCCTCTACCGTCGGCCTTGAGATAAACATTGAAAAAACCATTCAAGTCCAATTAAATGATAAATCCCAAATAAAGACCAATCTGTCAATTGATGGAAAGCCGATTGCAATCGCGGACGAGTTTAAGTGCTTGGGATCATACATAGTGTCGACAAAAAAAGATGTCAACAACCGTATAGCTTTAGCTTGGGTCGCATTTACGAAACTCAAGACCATCTTGAGATCACCCAAGCCGCATGGAATGTTCAAGATACGCCTATTCAATGCATCGTGCATATCAGTGCTTCTTTACGGATGCGAATCATGGGCGCTCACTCAATCCCTTGAAGAAAAGCTAAACATCTTTGCTAGAAAGTGCTACCGAATCATGTTGGGAATCAACCAAGCAGAATCTCACATGACAAATGAACAACTATACAGTACAACAGGTCAACAGCCAATTAGTGATACCATCAGGAGAAGGCAGCACCAGTTCATCGGACACTGCCTTCGCATGGGAAACAATGAACCAGCGCAGATATATGTTCTTTACAAGTCGGAAGTCGCATCGAACCGGCGGGGTAGACCAAGAATATCATACAGGGACTACGTTTATCGGTACTACGAACATCTAGACCTAAATAAGGAACGACTGCACGAAGAGCTGACCAGCATGTCAAAAGAAAGAGGACTGTGGAGAAATATCGTCGTGCCTAAAAAGCCCGCCCGATGATGATGATGATGATGATGTTTTTTTTACCAATTCTATCTACATACACCATGGGTCCGCTTACATTAAAATAGTAATTTTGCGCCTACATGTTTCTACAGTAGCGGACAAACGTGTTTTGACACTATGTTGTTCATTGTGCAAAGAAGCTAGCTTAAGTCAGCGAATAAAACACTGACACAACAAGTGACAATAATATTCGCAATAACATATTGTTTTACTGAATAATCAAGTAAACCGAATTTCTTAATTTGTCTTTGTAAAGAAACCTCATTGCTTAACTGGCCACTCTCTGCTGTCTCAGACGACGTCTTTTCCTGTCGGCCACCGTAACTTCTGTTGGTTGCAATTCGCAACCTCACCACTAGATGCCGCTAAAAATTACACAGTGCAACTTTAAATAAGAGTAAACTTATAAAATCTAATGAAACAAGTTGAATAAAGTCTGTGTGTAAGGCCTGTATAAGGAGTTTTTAAACGTATCAAGGCTTTCTCAAATCAACAATTAAAATTAGTCTCAAAAGTCTTAGCTTGTCTACTTTATAGTTATGAATAGTTTTTAATTCATTATAACTCTACTGCTTTAAATTTAAAATTGTAATGCAATTCTGCATCCTGTTTACCAATTAAATTCAAACACTGGAGGAACAAACTCATGATATGATTCTGTTTATGGTGTCATCCTCTAGGTCATAAACCTTTGATGAGTGTTTGTGTGTGCGTGCTGTTGTCATAGTGATGTGTGTCCATCTCCCAGGTGCTTTAGGGCAAAACAAGAACTGTAAAGACTATAAAGAAGTTTGGAATCTTGGTTTTCCATGATTTATGGGACTTTCCATAGACATAATGATTTCTGATATTCTACAACTGTATATTCTGTCCCCTAAACCTACCCATCACAGAAATCTTTCTGCATTTTTACATTTTCAAAAACATCACTTAGTATGATTTATAAGCGGTTTTCCATAGACATAATGATTTTTATGCTGTACAAACTGGTTCTATCTCCTACCACTAAACAACAACAATCACAGAAAATATTATCTTTTTACATTTAAAGACAACAAACAAACATAATTTAGTATGATTTTTAAACTGTTTTCCTCATGGGGACCAAAAAATGTCCCCACAAGATCCAAAAATTCAGGTATTATATCCTTGTGGAGACACCTGAATCACACACACACAGGGACAGATTATTAATCGATGAAGACTTATTTCCAGGCGGTTCCTACATGTGAAAGTACATGATTTGTAAACTAATGCATTTCAACATTTTTATTACTTGTCCAGCTCCGTATGTATGGCTTTGAAAGTGTCTTGAAACAGGCAAGAAGCAATGTAATATCATTTTGCAGAAATGTCGCCACAGGCACATTTTTCCAATGAGCCTGTGTTGCAGAAAAACATGCAATGAGTTCTAGACTCCTTCATCAATAATGTTGAAGTCAGGGAAACATCACCAGGTTTGTTTTTTTGCTGTCTGAATTGTCCTTAACTTGCTTTGCTGAATCAAGTAAACTCATCAAACCACTGAAGTATTAATTAGGACTAATTATCTGATTGTATGTATCACTGCAGTGGGCTTTGCTTATAATTTTTCCAGGTGTTTTCTTGTCTTTATAACATAGAAAACCAGAATAGAATCTTGTAGAACATTGATGTTTCACTGGCATTCCCAGTGATATTTCGTTCAGTATGTTTTTACCTGCTCTGTTGAATGTTGCCTGAGCAGAATCAGTGATGAACCTCCTATCAAACCTCTGATCCATCAGCTCATTTGAAGGGTCTTTTTCAGATGGTGTGTTGGATCCGTTTAGTGTGATGGATTTGCTGGACACTCTGCAACTACTGCTGTTCTGCAGAACTGTAAACTGCTGTGCCGGCCATGTTGCTGTGTTACGTTGTGCTGTAATGAGAGTCCGGAAACACCATGGGAAGATGATAAGCAAAAGAGTCCCTGCTGAAACCACCAGGTTAGGACATGAATCTTGAATTTCCATGCTGGTCCTAACCTCATTTATGTGGTGGACCAACACAGTCAGGCTTTTCCCCAGCAATACTTTGTGACGCTAGTAAACCAGCATGGTCTTTCTGATGAAGATGGTTGTCTAAAACCCTGACGCAAACCAGGTCACAGCATAAACTTGCCTGATTATAATGGCTAATATTCTGCTAACGTTGTTCAGAATGTTCATATAACCAGGAATAAACTTTCTGAGGTAGTTTTGATATGTAAGAGATCTTTCAGGAATAATGTTTTCATAACTTAATGGAACATTAGGAAAAATGTTCTAGACCCAAGGGGGTTTTAGTGCATGGTAAAGATGGAGTATTCTTCACGACTTTTGCCACAATTTACAGTCTGGACAAGTCAGCCCTAGTTACCGAAAGCATGAGTCAGTCTGCAGATTTGAGTTGACAGATTACACAGAAAATAATGTATGATGGGTACAGACTCAGTTTTTTTAGCTTCAGATTATAATTGCATCCAATCAGAGTTTTGAGTTGATTGTAGAATACATTGTTTTCATTTTACATGCATCTCCTAGCAAGGAGACACACATTTCTGCCTGAGTTTGTTGTCTTTCGTAATGACTTGAAAATAGTGGTCGACTGATATACCGAAAAAAAGTCAGGAGCTCCCATTCTCTGTTTTCATTAGTTTACTGTCTTTATTTAACAGTTCTGTCTAATACATTTGGCAACTGTTTATCTCCGTATCTCTCCGATAATTAATGAAAAAAATTATTTAATTCAAACAAATGTAATCTTATGCACTACTTTATCTCTGATTCAAAGCGGGCAGAAGGCTAGATCTAACGAGCCGTATCTGACGAAAATAACTCTTTCTGTCAAATATTGTACTGGAAACATCAATAACCGCTTTAAAGTCGTCAATGCTGGCAAATGACCACAGTATAAGTGGGATCATCCACGGCTTGCTGTGCATTAAACGATTTGAATGCACTTCGCGTCGGACGGTTCTTTGCCTCCACTTCGTGCATTAAAATAGTTTAATGCACAGCTAGCCGTGGATTATACCATACATAATACTCATTGCAGTACATGTAATGCCTGGATTGTGACTGGAATATCACAAAAAGTGTTGAAGCTGTTTAGTGAATTTGCTGGATCAATGTTCGTTGCACTTACCTGTGCATTACTCTCCCTTGTTATCTAAATTAGCATTTCATCTTTCTGATCTAATGTGACTTACATAAATTGTCTTATGCAAAGCTGTTGCACTAGAGCTGCGGTGATAGAGTTTACCATGACCTTGCCTTTTAATCCAATATGTTCTTTCCAAACAGTCTCCCCTAGCACTGCTGCATTTCTCTCTCTGCGTCTCTTTCTTTCTCTCCCCGCCAGCTAAAATCCTTTCATCTTGGACTTGTCTCTTTTTGCCTTTTCGCACTCTGGCTGACTGCAGTGTTAAATTTTTGTATTGCAAATGAGACTGTCACGCTTCACAGATATGCGGGCAATTAGCAGCCAACACAGACTCTGTCTTTAAGGCTTTTCATGAAGTATTTGAAAGACAATGGGAACAGTTGAATCACAGGACAGAGATGAAACTCTCCCTTCTGCTCTTTCCGAGAGGACTCTTTGAAGTATTTGGATCTAATATTCCTCTCTGAAGATAGTTATTATGGACACTTGTGCCATTCTCGTTGTCAGAGTACTAGGGAATGTATGTCAGGACTGCTAATATAATGCCTAACTCAAAATGGAAACACTGCAGTCTATCATTTTAAGTGGGCCAATAAGAAAACAGAATGAAATAATGCATGGAAATGATAATACATCTTTTTTTATTAATATTTACATATTATAGAACAGTTTGTTTAGGTCTTTTAATGCAATTTGGCAAGCGCTGTTCCAGAACCAGTTCCCGATTTGAGTGTTCCATAATCACTCCATTCCATAATGTAAAAAAGAATGTAGAAAATTGATTTACACTATTATTCCTAGACACTAGAAGAATTAACAAGAAACCAGCAAGTGACTCATTTACATGTCTCAGTGCTTAATATGCAGTAACTCCTACACAAATCCATTCTGTGTGGGTAAATGCATTTTTTTCCTTATGTGTTAATTTCATGCTGGGGTTCATTAGTGACCCACACAGCTCGTCGTAAAGCGTGTGTAATAACGCTCTGTCAACATCAGTTTGTGTCAGGTGTGACGAAAGTCAAGATGACAGGTACAAAGCTGACAGTGGAAAGTACTGTATACCAGAATTCCACATATATATTTAGCATAGTATGTTAGTATGTGGGGGAGGGTGTTTTGGTTTAAATGTGGAGAAATGTACCATATTCAACACTTATTGTGTGTGTTTGTTTATAGATCGTAGCTATGATGTATGCTAACTTACTACATCTCCTGCACAGACTCAGATTTGTTGACTGATTCAATTGGTTACTTCATTATACCACCAATTAAAGGGATAGTTCGGCCAAAAATGATATTTAACCCATGATTTACTCACCCTCAAGCCGTTCGAGATGCATATGTCAATCTTTTTTCAGACGAACACATTTTCAGTTATTTTAGAAAATGTCTTAGATCTTTCAGTGGTTATAGTGTGAAGCTATGGGGTCCACCTCCTCCAAGTCCCAAAATATGCATGCATCCTTCACAAGGATGCTGGCGTATGACTTAGGACGTAGTGTAGGAAGCGTCGTGACGTAGAACGAACGTGATAGCGCAGCCAGAGAGCAGAGCAAAACAAAACTCTACGTTCGTTCTACGCCATGACGCTTCCTACGCTACGTCCTATGTCATACGCCAGCATCCATCTCCGTGAACGTGCGTCGACCGCTACCGGAAGCCAGTTATTTTCATTTATAAAGTTTTAAATATGTATATTTTTATGACAAAACCACACGGATTACCCTCAGAAGGCCTTCGTTTATCCCCCTGGAGCCGGATGGATTACTTTTGTGAAGGATGCATGCACATTTTGGGACTTGGAGGAGGTGGACCCCATAGCTTCACACTATAACCACTGAAAGATCTAAGACATTTTCTAAAATAACTGAAAATGTGTTCGTCTGAAAAAAGATTGACATATGCATCTCGAACGGCTTGAGGGTGAGTAAATCATGGGTTAAATATCATTTTTGGCCGAACTATCCCTTTAAGCTTTTATTTTTTTTTATTTATTTTTTTTTAAGCACCATGGCAGCACAAATTTTAAATACACATTTTAAAGCTATGATAAATGAACACAACTCAAAATTGTTTCACTGTTGCTTTCACTGTTTCTTAATCCTCTGTTCTAGTTTGTACTATTCTGGGGTGCGTTTCCCAAAATCATTGTTGGCCAACTATGATCGCAATTTCCATTAAACTCTATTGGTAGCGACGGAACTTGCGACCATAGTTGGATTTGGGAAACGCACCCCTGAACGATGTTTGAAACTTTGTATTGCTTCTCGTGTTATTGCATACTTTAAATGAATCGCTTGTTGTATTCCTCATTTGTAAGTCGATTCGTATAAAAGCATCTGCTAAATGAATAAATGTAAATCTAAAGAAATGATAGCAACTAAACATGATCTTGACATTTGTAACTTTATGATGAACACAAACGTTTTGTTGCTTACTTCACAGCCTCTTTTTAAGAATTGAGAAAACTAGTCTGGAGTCGAATCAATTCTGAGAATCTGGAATCAAACGGCCCTACTGCTCATTATGTCCTTTTGTTTTAAGGACAATATTTGCTTAGCATCACCATTCATAATCTTACAAGATTTTCATACATTTAAATAATAATGCCGTAAATAATAATTATAATTTTTTTCTTTCTGTGAACTGTCTCTTTAGTGTTTGATCCATTTGAAGAAGAATGTTGACTAGGAATGTACACAATTAAATTTGTGTGTTTATTTTCTTTTAGAGGCCATATTTTAACCTTTTACTAGGTGTTTTAAGGTCTTCTAGAATACTTTTTCATGCTTGAATGTTCAAAAAAACAAAAAAACATTTTGTTTGTTTTCACATTTTACATTATTGCAACACCTCTCTTCCCAGTCTACCAGTAACACTCTGTTTAGTTTCTGTCTCTATGAAGCCCCTCCCTCCGAAAAGTGCAATGTGTTCTGATTGGTCGGCTTGACCAGTGTGTTGTGATTGGTCCTCTGCTTCATGTGTGTTTCAGAAATGTCACGCCTCACTACTAACGCAACTCAACCAGGCCTCTGCCCCCTTTTTTTTGTGTTTGCCTTTGGGCGGGAATTATTTAAATGAGGAATAGTGTGACGTGTTCGTTCCCGGCAGAACATTCGAGGAGTCATGGAGTCCAGAAACAGTGCTTAGTGATATAGAGAATAACTCCCTTTCAAGTGGACTTTGTGTTTTGAATCTTTGCAGACCTTTTTCATGCTCAAACAGCAATATTACAAAAAATTGTAATTATGTAAATGTTAACTAAATGCATACTGTAGAAATAATTGGCTTACAGACTGGGTTATTTTAAAAATATGTATTTTTTTAAATAATAATCTATTTAAATAAAGAAACAAAACACGTACCTACCTCTCCAATCCCATCAATCAAATCAAGCCGTACTGAGACGTGTGTCCTCGTTTCTGATTGGTTTTCCCTTCATCCGCTGCTCTGAGGATCCAGCTATGAGCTCTGATAACCTCAGCAAGATGGATGAGGCAGAAATGAAGTCAGCGTTAGTAACTCGGTCTCATTTGCAGGCCTCTACATCTTCGTCAGCTAGCCGACAGGAGTGGGAGGCTGGAGGTGGGTTCTGGGCTGGTCGGCGTAGTTTTAAAGTCATAGATACTTTCCCCTCTTGTCATTTATTACTTGTAATTGCTGTCTAGCCTGGTTAAACATGCCTGTATGAATACGTGTATTCACAGGTGTGCGCAAACTGATTTTCTCTCTCCGTTGCTTCCCTTTTGCCAGCTTGGCTCCGATACATCAACGGTAATCAGCTCTCCTCACTAACAGGGGAGTGAGTTGGACGGAGATATATTGGGTAGTAAAAAACCATGAGCCCTCAGTCAAAATTCAAACCTGCTTGGTAAATTAAACCAGACAGGTAAATGCTCCAAGGGCCCATAAATTACACAGACCTTTTTTTAGGCGGGACAGGTTCTGTTCCAGTTTAGTCATTTTCAAATACTGTAAAGCTTAATAGCTCTTCTTCACTCTGTCAGCTGGTTAAGTATTACTGTAACTGAAAGTGGAAGTAGACCTCTTTATTGACGGAGTTCTTCTCTTCTTTCCATTTAGTTTGGAACGTGGCCCGCCGAACAGGGAGATTAATTTTCTATCCCTACGCAAGCTCCAATTTTCCATCAGTGTTAAAATATAACAGAAAGGCTATTTTTAGGCAGTGAATCACTACAGGATAATACAAGCTTGTAAAACGTCCATGCACATGAGGATGTAACAAACCACGGTCAGAAACAAGGTAAAAAAAATATATAATTTCTCCATAGGCAAACTGCTTTTAGCAATAAAGTGTAAACCTTTTAAGGGAGAGATTTAGTGATGATATATGAGCCTGCAGACACTACAAGCCATTGTGATTTCACCGTCATTGTATCTAACTGTGTAATTCCCAGTGAAGTAATTGACTAGAATAGTCAGTCTCCCTACACTCTCAAATTGCTTTGTATTTTAATATTTTGTAATAAACTCAATCAGTTTAAATTGATCAAAAGTGACAAACTTCTATTTTAAATAATGTTCTTTTTAACATCAAAGAATCATGAAAAAATTGATCACAGATTCCACAAAAAATATTAAGCAGCTCAACAGTTGTCAACATTGATAATAATCATATGCTGAAAATTCCAGCATACCACTTTTTTTGTGGGGAAAAACAAACATTAAAATCATGAGAAAAGATGATATTGCTATCTTATTGATTTAGTTAACTATTGCAGTAGTTTGCTACCTTAATACCTTTTGTGATTTAACTTTAAGTTATAAAAAGTTTGTAGTTTAGAAAGCTACTATGCAGAGTACACAGCGATCACTTTACATGTCAAACGTGATCATGTCCTTTGCGTCTCTTTTGAGACTGAACTGTGCAATATTCCTCTTTCTTCTTGTCTGTTTATAAAAATCAAATTACCACATATCATACTTTTTCCTCTGAAACAACGTGAGGAATCTCTATCAAATCACATAATGTAAACATAGCATGTGTACATAAATCGCCATGTGCTTGTTCAATGCCTTTGGGTCGTTCCACTGCAATCTCTTTCCATAAGCTGCTTTATTGACATTAGGCCGAAGCGATTGTGTCATGTATAATATATATTGCACCTTAGACGTGTAAGCTATGGGCAAATAAATAATGCTGACCTAATGTGTGATTTCTCCCCTGCAGACACATGCTAGGTTTGTTTAGCTGCAAGACCGACATATGTGTACTGTAATAAAGGACATCTATCAGCAACCACATCAAGAAGATAACTGAGAAACATATAGCTTTGTTTATATATTACAAGAAGAAACCAGGTGATATGGATAGATGACCTGCACTGCTGCAATTTCAGCACGATAGGTTTTCTGAGGTGAAATGAACGCAAACATTTTAGATTTTTTTTCCTTTGGGTGTAAAGTAAAAGAAATAATGTAAAACTGGATTTTGATTCATCTCAGTGACTCTTTTGAATCAGTTTACCAAAATATTTTGTTTAGGTTTGTTCACTGATTTGTTACTGCTTACATTCACTTTCGAAAGTTTGCGATCAGTAAGATTTTTATTCAGCAAGGATGCATTAAATTGATCAAAAGTGATGGTGAAGACTTCACATGAATAAATTATGTTTTAAAATATTAGAAAAAGAAAATAGCTATTTTATTTTTCTATTTTTACTGTATTTTTAATCAAATGAATGTGGCCTTGGTGAGCATAAGAGACTTAAAAATAAATGTTTTAAAATCTTACCGACTCCCAACATTTTGAACGGTATATGATTCATCCCAGTGACTCTTTTGAATCAGTTCACGAAAACATCAATTTAGATTTCTTCACTTATTTGTTGCTAGTTGTGGTACTTCCATGATGAATTTTGATTCGTCTCATTGACTCTTTTGAATCAGTTCACTAAAAAGATAATAGAATTGTTCTGAACTGTTTTGGTGAAATATTCCTTTACAGTGGAGCCAATAGCGTGGAGTCATTCCTGTAAGATGCTTTTATTTTGTCGATGAACTGAAATTAAGTATCTAGGAAGGTCTAGTGAAAGTCCAGTGGGGTCGAAACAAAATGTGGCATGGTGTTGTTCAGGGTCAGAGAAGATCAGATCGTGATAGGCCTAGAGGTTGAAGGCCAGGTGGTTATTAGTGGAGTTTACATGGATCTCGAGGACACTTCGTTCACACACGGTGGAAACCAGCTCTCCAATATTGTGATTTATGGAAGAGCTGACAAGTTGTTATAGCAGCAGGATCCCATTATTGTGGTTTTCCTTTTATTACCAGCTTCCATTACATCCACAAATGTTGCAAAATGACTTGCAGATTATCATGAACTAAAATTTAAATTATTATTATTTGATTATATAAATATATTGATTTATATAAATTGCTTTTGTAAACAAACACTTTTTTATTTTAATGTTAGTTTAGGTTTTAGCAATTAAATGTGCTTTCATAATGTTTATTAGCTTATATATATTTAGCTTAGTTTAAGTCATTTTAGTCCTTAAACTTATTTTAAGTTAGTTGCTAAGACAACATTTCTACTTTTTGTTTTCATCTCATTTTTATATTTTATTTCAGCTTTATTTCAATTTACAAACACAATTTTAATGGAAAAATCAAAGCTAATTCAAAATATTAATAATTACTATAGTAGAATATACATAAACACTAAAATATTGATAAAAACTATAAGAACAAAATAATGCATTTTATTATTGTACATATTTAGATCATTGTCGTTTCAGTCTAAGTAAGTGGGTAAAATTAACACCGGAAGGAAGGTGGATCTTCAAGTATAGTTTGGCTGTAACACAGTAAGTGTATTCTCTGTCTCTCATAATACTGCCAATGTAATTATTATTATTTTTTCTATAATCCCTAGAGCTCGGAGCAAAATTACAGAGATCCAAAGAGCTGCTTCAGGATATTGTATTTCCAGATCACCCTTGGGACTCGAGGACAATAATGGTGAGGTTTTACGAACACGTTCAGTAATAGAAATATTGATGTTACATTCGCCGCTTTCATTCTGGTGTGCTGATCCTCTGGGTAAAACTCAAGGCTAGCAAAATTCTGATACAATATTACAACATATTAGAACATAAACTTTCGCCATTTTATTCATGAAGGTTTAAGCTGTATTCTGCAAGTGGGGAATTTACACTTTCTCTTTTTCGTTCGGTCTCTGACTCTGGCTCTCTCTCACGCACACACAGTCACACATTCATACTCAGAGAGAGTGAGAGAGAGAGCAGAATCACATCCCTTAGACCCAGGGTGCAGTCACCTTCATACACACAGGTCCATATTTTCTCTTGAAGCAGAAATATTGTTATTCAGGGAAGAAAATGGGGGTTAAGGCCATGACAGAAGACGACAAGACAAAGCAAGCAGTTAAGAGAGAGAGAGAGACTAAGCAATTTGTCAAAAACTGTAAACATGAAGAAGGATTAAATTGTGCATATGAATATTGGATTATTTTTAGTCAGTGGTGAGGCAAGTTATGTGATTTTACAGTTGAAATTTCTGTCTGAGTTGTGGCATCAATTCACCAAAAGCCAAGGTATGGCAAACTCAAATCTTACTCATTCAACGTAACAGTCCCACTTTTTTTATTCCTGACCCTATACATGCTGCATGCAGCAATCCTCAACCATCGCAACAATCACATCTATACATTTTGAAGCCAGTTGACAAATTGAAATGCATGCAAAGGTATAGCGATAGCAGAGAGAAAACAACCAAAATGCTTTAACAACAGCATCAACCTTAAAATATGACAAGTGTGTGTGTGTGGTGCGTCCAAAGATGTATCAGTTTTAATCATAACCCAGCAAATTAGACAGTTATAGAACACTGTTATACAAATGAAGAACTTTTCAAGTACCTGTGATGGCAAAGCTGGATTCTCAGTAAAAAATTCACAATTCTCTACTCTAATATCAATATAACAGCTAAAACTAGCCTAAATAATATCAATGTAAAACCTTATTAAAGACAAGTAAACAGTCAGAAAAAAAGAACAAATAATCAAATTACAAGCTTTAGGACAAATAAATACAATAGAACAAAATAATAAAATAAACAGTGATTTTCAGGTTTTTCAGGTAGGTAACAGAAATTGAATAAAGTAATCAAATGTAAAATAACAATGCATAGTCTTCATTGTATACATTAAATATAGATTAATCTTTAATAAAGTTACAACAGTTATTCAGTCAAGAACAGTGAGAGATTTTTCTTTGTTTTTTGTTGTTTGATTAGCATTAAAACACAGACAACATACAGGAATATTAGGCTGCTGTCACTTTAAGACATAATGCACGGATCCAATATACTGATACTGTACACATTGTTGGATTTCAGCTGTTAAATTATATCCCAAGTTCGTTGGAGTTGCAGAAACTTGATGGCGTGTCTGATTAAAACACATGACAAATACCAGTCCTTTGCTCTTTTATTTAAGTTCAGGATGATTAAAATCTTGGGTAATTCACATGACTTGAAGTTCATGGATTCACATTAAGTAGATTCACGCGATGTAAATGGACAGGAGTTAATGGATGGACAGGATGAACAGGATGTACAAGATGGTCTTAAGTCATTAACGCATCCTAAGGAAAGGACTCAAAGGACATGGTTGGGTGTCCATTCAAACACCCACACCTCACCAATACAAAAGAAACAAAGGAAGGAAGTGAGGCCTACTTATAGACCTTAACCAGGGGGTGTATGGGTAATGTAGTGTACTAGATTTAGTAGTGTAGTTTGCTTGGAATTGTGGGATATGTAGTACATATATATATGGGGGGGAAAAAAGAAGAAAAATGAAAGAAAAGGGCCAAATTCACAACACACATGCGTTGTCTTTCTCTTACACTCACTTAAGCCATAACCAACTATGTTTACTAGGATAAAGGCTGGCTTGAAGTGTCCATTCAAGCGCAAGAAGACATAAAAGAGAGCTCAATTCAGTATTCACGCACTGTCTGAGACCCAGCTGTGAGACCCAGCTCATTTTTAGGCCCTATATATCGTCGCTGCCCGATGAAACTCACGTATGTCCAAAACGGTTACTTTTCAGGAAGTGAAAAAAACACTGTAATTTCAAAAGCAGTTGAATGTAGCATTGTCATACTTGGTACGGCATCTTTAAATGTAACCATATTCTTGCCAGTGTAATGATATAATCCACATTTGACCAAAATCGAGTTTAAATGGACATGCGTGCATATTTTACAGTAACGGTGGTCGATACGCGTTCTTCCGATCATTAATTAGAATGGCCAAGTCGTGTTTCATATTGACAGACGAATAGGCTACGCTCAGTTTATTAAATAGCCTACGTCTCAGTTTATTAAATACGCTCAGTTTATTAAATGTCTCTTGCAAACTATGAAGGGACAATGAATCAATACAATGACATGGCAATGCTAGACAGATACTTTGTTTGCACAGTCTTTGTTTAAACTTGAGAACAGTTGTCAAAAACAAACGTTTGCTGATACTTTACCTCACAGTGTTATTCGGCTATCCAATGCTGAGCTTCCAGAGACGCTTAAGATGAAACTTCACGAGACCGGCGAGATGCCTCCACAGGGTGAGAGATACGCGCCGTGATTGACAGCTTTGACACCAAATGGATATACGTGAAAATCAGATGACATGATTTCACAACTTTTCATTGGTCATTTAGATATGTGAAGCATACTGTATACGGAAATTAACCTGGACATTCTATCCGTCGAAAAATCTCAAAATCGGCAAAATGGACATACGCGGTTTTCATCGGACAGCGATGATATATATATATATATATATATATATATATATATATATATATATACACTGTATGTTATTTGCCCAATTAAATAGCTTCTGCTCTTAGTTGTTTCCCAGTTGTTGTGTAGCCACTTAAGAGTAGTTTGTAGAAGTTTGAGAAAGTTTACTCTTTTTCTCTTTAATTTTCTATCTCTTCTGTCATGAACAATCTAATAAAAAAGAAAAAAAAATCAGGAGGGAAGGAAATGAAAGATGGACACTGATGTGTGTTGTTTGAGGAAGAGGAGGGCAGATCAAGAGGTGACGGTTCAGACTGCATCACATGACACACACACACACACACACACACACACACCGCTGTGTGCTTTATGACACCTTTGGATCAATAACTCATCTTCACATCTTCACAAAGTAGATATGAAAGGATGTTGACTTGCCTTTGATACGTTGGTCAGTTATTTTTTATGACACTTCATTTTAATATATTTTTTATAAATAGACAGGATGTAGAGCACACTTTATTGACCTCCAGGAATAGCACTGAAAGATAATGATAGCATAAAAAACTAAATATTGTACTTTAGGATTGGTATATTAAAACAGATGAAACCACTGTAAAACAGCTGATGTATATGTGACACCCTTTAGCCTTTGTGAAACTGGTCAAATGCATGACATTTTATTGCTTTTATATATATATATAAAAAAAAAACAATTACATTTATTAAAATATGAAATAGCCACTTCGAAAAAATTACGCATACTTCTAACACATACTCTACCTAACAGTCTACTAACAGTCTGCTAATACTCTGATTAGAGTTGACATGTAGTTGCAAAGTTACCTATAGATATAGTACAATGTTTAAAACTTTCTGTTGTATAATCCTTTATTAGAGCCCCTTCTGGCTCTCTTCCTTGTTCAAGAAAAGTGAATATAAATTATGTTTGTGTCCCTGTCTTGAATTTGAATTGTTTCTTTCTCACATTAGCAACTGAATTTTGGCATAAAGTGTTTATGTGGCTCTCAGGAGTGCTTCTTCCAAACCATCACATCAATAATAGTAATGTTTCTTTATCTCTAGTGAATCTTGATGAATAGACTTTATTTCTACTGAGAAGACTTGACATGCCTTATATAACAATCAATTCAGTATAAATCGCTTGTGTTGTATTATTCCTCATTTGCACGTCACTTTAGATAAAATCATCTGCTAAATGAATAAATGTAAGTGTAAAATAAATGCAAAATGTTGCTGTATTTAGGTTGCTATGTATGTGACGGAGGTGTTTGTTATTTTTGCTCACCCGCTGCAAAGAAAGCTTAGACCAGGTTAAAACTTGTGGTTATATATGCAGTTTTGGTCTGTTATCTGGTTACCATTGTTGTTCTCGCAGGCTGTGTTGGGGAAGCTGCTTCGAAACGGAGGCTTCCCAAAATTACAATCGTATTTAAAGTAGTTTAACTACATAAAGTAACTATTTGGTGAATTGTCTGAAGGAACCATTTAACTAAAATGAATTGAAATTCAAAGCAAAATTTAAGTAGCATGTTTCTGGAAATACAAGATACAGGTTTGAAACTGTAAACTGCTTAATAATGTAGTTCAGTTAGTTAATACCTTGCATTTGTACTCACTAAATGTCCAAAACAAATATCATTATAGTTTTAAACCCAGAAATATAATAGTCAAGTGAGTTGGTGAACCAGCTTAGCCTTAGTATACTAAGACACTAACACTTTCTTTTCCAGCATACACAAAACTGTGTCTCTTTGAGCCTCTCTCATTCAGTTTTTTCTGTCGCACCTCAAATTAGATCCAATCACATCTAATTTTTGTGCTGAAACACCAGCGTTTTAGTTTCTAGTGCTGTCACCTGTGATATGTTCAAGTGTGGCACCTTCATGCCTCCCCTAATTATATATCCTAGCTTGCAGTGGGGAAAGTTAAAGTAATGTAAACGTTGCCAAACGCTAGCTTGTTAGCGTCTAAAAGGTTCATGTTGGCATGACGAGAGCGACAGGTGCGCTTGCTGTCGTTGGCTGCAGTGTGTCTGTATTATTCCGGCTTACTTAAGAGCAGAAAAAAGGCCAATCAGTCGGGTTTTCAAGCCTCCAGCCAGGCCCAGCCTGTATAATGAGTTCTTGTGCTGATGCTAGGCAGCTAAAATACCGGAGCAGTTGCAAATTAGGGGCATAGACAGAACAGAGATGGTGACACAATGCCAGCCATTTCACAGCACGGTTGTTTGGCCAGAATTAGATGGCATTTTTATATCTTGTCTGATGTTCCTGGGAGGTTGCTACAGACGATCGAGGATTAGCTGAAGCGATAAAGATGTAGCTATCTATCTAGCTATCAGATCTATCTATCTGTCTGTCTTTCTGTCTGTCCTTTAGAGCATTTTTTTAGTATCATATCATTTTACACTACCATAGTACATCAAAACCATGACTGAATAAAATAATATGACCACAATTTACATTTTTGTATTGTAACACTGGCAGCCTAGAAGAATCAAGTAGTAGAAGCTTTTTCACACAGGGTTTTCACAGTTTTAATTGTAGCCATCTGAAAGATTATTTCGGGACTCTGTGTGGCACAAACACAGACTGAAGCAGTGGCTCCAAACAATAATGATTTACATGTAAAAGTCTCACCAGCCTTAGACATTTACCTCCACTCATGCTGAGAGGATCTCAACTTATTTTTACCTGGCATTTCTAGAGGTTTGAAAACACTTTTTCTTAATTATGCAGAACAGGAACTGGATATTATATGTTCCAGATCATTTGTCACCCATATATCTCTGCAGGATGTCAGGAAGAGGAGAGGTAGGCAGAGAGCAAGAAAACGTAACATAAAATAACACAAAATAGCTCATGTGATATTTAGTTTTACCTCCTGATGGTGACAATCAATATTTTCTGAAGGTTAAGCATTTTCTTTTCACTGGCCATTTTTTGAAAAGGAAGACTACATTTCTTAAAGGGACTTGAGGGTGAGTAAATGATGACATAATTTTTGTTTTGGGATGAACTATCCCTTTAAGAGTTCTAGTCCTTGTTTTGTACCCTATTAGTGGAAAGTGCCAAGAGAGGGTGTCTCCATCTGTGGGAGAAAAAGAAAAGAAGGAGAGAAAGTGTTGATGAAACAGAGTGTATATAGCCTGTGGCCGTTTAGTGTTTGCCATACTGTGATTGTAATTAAATCTACGTGCTGCCAGTATGTGCTGGCAGAAACTCTGGCCCTACTCTCCCCAACAAACCTATTCCCATCTGCCACACACACTTCTAACACAGGCACCTACAGGACATTTGGAGAACGCAGGCGGAACGTGTGCCCCTCAATTCTCTTTCTGTGAACCCACAGGGCTTTAGGACCCTGCGGCTGAGCCAAATGCAACTTAGAAATAGTTTCTTCCATTGTGCGTTCATGAACATCATGATTAAGATGCTGTTCTAGAAATAATGTTTGTAGGATGCTGATTCAAGACCCTTTGAGGAGCTTGGTGTGGTGTGGTGGTTAAAGCTCAAGGCTGGTAACCAGAAGGTTGCTGCTTGGAGCCCATCAAGGAGTGACCCCCCATTGTGAGATTAAGCAAGGCTTTTAACCCCAGGTAACCCCAGAAATCTCACTCACACAACATCCAGTCTGTTCACTGACATTCTAGTTCATAATGCATACAAGCTTGGGAAGAACTGGTAGTTGTAACTTCAAGGAGTCTGGATGCACTGACTTCTCTCAGATGGCTAAAATGCACAGATTTGAACTTGAATTAATCACTAGATTTGGGAACGTTTTTGAGGTTTGTGGCAAGTACTTTTGGCATCCTGCTTTTTTAGTGAACATTTATGCGTTTGACAGACGCTTTTATCCAAAGCAACTTGCACTGCATTGAAAGTATAAAATTTGTATCAGTTCATGCACTTCCTGGGAATCAAACTCATGACCTTGGGATTGCTAGGGTCAAGTAATCTGCACAGCCGTTTTTTTTTTTTTTTTGATTTTATTATTGGTGACATCATCAATTTCTACTTTACTCGCCCCTAAATAAACAAACTGTGGTTGTGGTAGCACTAATTCCAATCTAACTAGTAGTCTGAACCACACTGAATTGTGTGAGCATAAGTTGATAAGGATAACATCAGTTAAGTTCAGCTGCAAATATGAACTGTTATAGGGTCAAAAAACGTGTGCCAAACTCAGCGAGATTGGCATTATACAGCATCAATGGTGCTTTAATTGGCTATAATATAAATAAACATTTTGAAATATTCATAAAATATATTCTATGCATGCTGTATTATTTTTATAATAACGCATTTGTTCATTTTTTAAATAAAAAGTATCTCAAGATTTAGAGGAACAAAATGTGATGTGATGTGAAATGTATCTTTTACACATATATTTCATCTTAAAAAGACATTTCCAAACTCTCCTTTAGATCTTAAAAGCAAACAACAACTGATGCAATACACTCGGGCTGTGCTGTACTACTGAAAAATAATGATCCTAACCTTTGTGTCCATAGCACAATCTCAGTTGGCCAGATAGTGATTCATTTTTATGAATCGTTAAAATATTGTTGTCGGGACACCTGGAAGACATACATCATCGTGTACATCATGCATTTTTAAAAGCTTAGCTTAAAGGTGTTCTATAAATGGATTGTGCTCATAAAGAGCTGTTGAGATTGTATTCTCACTTTAAATGAAGTAGAGACAAACAGAAACCGTATGTCACGAAATAACAAGCAGATACGCCAAGATGTAGATGAAGATCATACACAACATCAATGGAGCTTTAATTGGCTGTAATATAAATTGACATATAGAAATATTCAGAAAATGTATTTTATACATACCGGTGATATATTTTATATATGTGGTGTGAAGCGGAGCAAGGCTGTTGGTGTGAACCGGAAGTTGTGACTGACCTTACTTTGGTATTGCGACATAGGCTGTGTCTGAAAACGTTGGCAGCTGACTTTGTAGGCAGCGTTTGCGCATGAAAGTATCTCAAAACGGATTTTGGACAGACTTCTAAGGCAGCGTAACGGTTTAATGATCTACAGCAAAATAGAGCGAGTTTTGGTGATAACTAAAAGTACCATTTCGGCAATGAGAACTTTCTGAGTGTTAATTGAACCCATCAGATAAGAGAAAAGCGAAAGTCAGCGAGAAGCTCATTTGATTGGCTACATGAAGAAGGTGGCCCCGCCCTTCTCTTCGCGCTTGCAAAACTCAACGAGTGAGAGAATCGTGCCAAAACTGGAAGCGCAGATGAAAGAAAGCCGCAACTGTACAAATCGGGTTATTTCGGGAACTTTTTTGCCCCATGCACACAACAAGTCATTTAAACATTTGCAACAGTTTATTTTTTACACAAAGTTTGATTTTACGCAATTAATCTGTTTTGCAGTTCCTGACTCTGTTGGTTTCGGTTGCAAATTGCTGTTCACAGGCTTGCAGTGCTTTTGGCCGTATTTGTGCGAAAAAAACGTGACAAAAGTGTAAGCGTGGAAAAATAGAAGACAGAGGAATACAGATCCTATTTATTTTGCGTTAGCACGAAGCTGCAGTTTCAAAATACATGAATTACACTTACGAATACAGTAAAATGCTGCAAATATTTTTTTCTTACACTTGAAAGGTGATTTACACCTTTACAAATCTTCTCTTGCGCATGCAAATTTACGCTCGCAATCTTATGTACACTTTCACAAATCTTACCCTGCGCATGCGATTCTTTATGACATCATATTACCTTCATACTGAACCCACTGAATGGTAATGTCTGAATGATATCAGCCAGATATAACACTTCAGGTGTACATTTAACTCAACGAGAGTGGCGGGAACACAGTGTGAATGATTGTAGTGCATGAAAGCAGCCTTCTGTACCTGACAACTAACTCTGGCGATGTTTATTTCTGAATATCTGTTCTCTGACCGCAGGTGCAGGACAACTGTAAAGAGCCGTGTGGACACTTTCTCGCTCTCTCTCAGTCTGAATGTGCCTTTTAGCACTGCAGGATATCAGTTCTCTTTCTGTCTTTCACTGGACATTACAGGTCACCTGTCAGAGACGCTGTGTGTGTTGGAGAGCTGTCAAATTACAGTATTTAAGGTGCATTCAAAGGAAATGCAGTGAAACATTTTAAGAGGTGCAGATGGAGTGGACAGTAAACACTGTTATTATGGGGTTCATGTGTGTATGGCTGCCCCAAAAAGAACAAAAATCCCCCTCTGAACAAATGCATCACATCATGAAGACGAACCTTGCTTACCCATCAAATCTGGTGCATAGACACTTTCAGGTGATGCTTTTTGTGCGTGTGTCAGTGTATGTGTAAAGATACTGAATGATTTAGCAACAAAAAACTGCCAAGTTTACAAAATGTACTTACCAGATAGTTCAGGATTCAGACCTTACACTCATATTTGTTTGTACAGTTACAATCTGTATATAGTATGGATAGTATACGGTATTTAATATGGACTTGGATTTAATGTCAGAACATGCATTAAGAGTTATGGCTAGACTTATATTTAGTTGTTTTTAAATGAATCATAATCCCCCCTCAGTTCAAATTGCGCCAAAGCAGCGCCATAACAGATACGTAAGTGAGGCTGTGAGGGATAGACTTACTGTGTTTTTAATGGCATCCGCTGTAAAAAGCTGTATAAAGCTCCTAGATCACTTACAATTTTCGACAGCTCTAATTATTGGGAGTTTTTGTCGACCGAAATTTTATGGAAAGATATTTTTGCTGTGTTTCGTCAGCAGAACAATCCAAAAACACATTAAATAGCATTTCAACCCACTGAAGAGATGTATGCTTATCCCTCAGCCTCACTTTCATTCCTATTAAAAAATCAAAGATGTCGCTGCTGTGAATAAGGTCTTTTGCACTACTACTTAAATGCTGTATCGAGTCAATCGACCAAATAGGATCACAACTAATTATCATTAATATATAATATAATTATGGTTTAACATAATGCAAGGTTTAACAAAAAGACTGCACTATTTATTTGTAATGCCTACTTAGGTGAATCTGGCAAAGTTGGGCTATTTTAGTACCCTGCTTTATCATATATTTGGCGGCTGCTTTTAAAGAGCAGTAAAGGCTTTAAAGGATGAAAGTACAAGCTGTGTCTTCGAATATTGCTTGAGTCATCTTTTATTTACTTTCTCTAAACACTGCAACACTTACTTTAACACAGCAATAAAACAATCATTTTGCCGTATAAGCCCAACCTTAGACAGACCATTCCAGATTCATCTCTCTCTCTCGCTGTATTTGTGAACAATTTCAGTCGTAAGCGGTTATTTCTGAATCCCTCACGTAGACTGAAGGTGACCTCGGCAGAAGTCCTGAGCCTGTGTAATAGGTTGCATGTATTTTACTTTTGAGGAAAAGGAGTGGTTTCAGTTCACACAGCTCACCTTTTCTAGGTACTTATTTTGAATAATAATTACTTTGCAACTGATAAAAAGGTACATTTTATGTAGTATAAATGTGTGTAGTATGAATATAATCTGGTTATACTACATTCGCCATGTTGTCATTATCATGTGACCTACCAGAGACAGTTGCTTTGCTTCTCTCCATTCACAAATCCTCTCCCATGGCTTCATGGGATAGTGAAGTGTCCATCGTATGCACGCTTCAGAATCTCGCTGGAAGTAGTAGTAGTAGTAGTAGTAGTAGTAGTAGTCTCGTCTACTATTTTATTACTCTGTTACATACATGTTTTTCGCCTACTAGGGAAGTATGCGATACCGTATGCAGCCTCGAAGTCTAGCGCACTATATTCAAACTGAATTATGGGTAAATGAACCAATGCCAATGGGTGAGCCCAAGCATGATCAATCCAGGTGAGATTACAAATAGGCCAGTGAACCTTTTGAAACCAAATCAGGTCTATGCTAATAAATTCTGTTAACTGCCGGGACATTTTTTTCAACTGCTACTTTAAAACCATTGACTAAATTAGTTCAGTTTTGTTTTACTGTGTCCTCATCCCTAAACCATTTAAACATTGCAACCATATGTTTTGCAGCAGGAAGATTGCAGCTGCAACTTTATAGAACAGCAATATAATATTTTGTAAGAGGTTAAATCTTCCTCATATCGACACAGCCAGATGTGTGAGGCGTCAGAAGAGGGCACTGTTTCTCCTCTTTGTCCAGTCGTTTCACACTGTTGCCTGTGTTTTCATATACCAACCAGCCTGTCACAGCTTCCTCTTTCTCTAATTTCTAATTTCTTTTATTTTTAACCGAACCCCCCCCCCCCCCTCTCTCTCTCTCCCCGACCTCTTCTGTCTCTTTTAAACTTTCTCTCGTCTGCAATTTTGCATTGTATTACCCACACCCCCTGCGATCTGAAATGACACCTTTATTCCCACTTTAGCCACAAGCTGCTTTTCAAGAAACCTGTGGTTCATACAAATACATAGTGTAGAGAGCAACATTGTCTTGAAGTACCCAGTGCCAGCTACAAAGCCTTTATGTATTTTTGTCTGCTTCATTTATTTATTTTTTTTGCAATAATGACCATGCGACTCTGCATTATCCTGCTTATTAGACATACTGAACAAGTAAATTAAGGATGCACCAATACAGAATTTATTTGCTGATAATTAGCCGCTTTTTGTAGCCTAATGAACGAGAGTAATGGAGAGAATAGCTATAAAAAAAAAAAATCATCAACTGACACAACACAGGTGTCATTTATAAGTATCATTTAAAATATACTACATTCTTATAGTCATTATTCTTATAATATTCTTATTTTTTTATGGAATATTTCAGTATTTATTTTAAATGATTTTTTCGTGCACATCTTTTTTTTTTTTTTTTACATCTTTATGTGCCCTTATAATCTTTAATCAAAATAACTTCCCTCCCTCTTGCAGTGACATCTGTTCTCTGATTATGTTTACTGAGGGCGGGACAACCTGTCACTCACATGAGATCGACCAATAACAAACCACAATGATTAAATCAATTCCCAGCCTACGTGATAGTCTATCTGCCCAGCTAACAAAAATATAAGCAAGATATGCATTCTTGCTTATAACGCAGACGCACAGTGAACTTGCTCTCAAGTGTTCACGGACCGGCATTGTCTGCGTTATGAGCAAGAATGCATATCTATAACCAGGGTTCGAATTACAAAGTGGCTTTCGGGGGAGCCCTATTTTCCGATCCTCCCTGACTGATTTTAACGCTTTTGGTGCATGTTCGGGCATTTAAAACAATAGTTTTACAGTAACCCAGATAGCAAAAAATATCGGCACGGCTTCTTTTTGCCGCTGGCCCCAAGCTGTCGGCTATAGGTGCGCCCCGCTGGCGGCGATGAAGCGTTTGCCGCCGAATACGTCACTCCCATTTCTTGCGAGATGCCGCCGGCGAACAGCCGCCGGGCCGCCGACTTCATTCTCTCTGGCGGTTGCCGCCGTCTAAATGAACCGCGGCCGGCTGGCGGCAAGCCGCTTTGAAATCGACCAGCCATGAGTGAAACTGACAGCATCTACTTTTCACATTTAAAGCGATTATAATTATTATGTGAATTATATCAATTTTTGTTGTTGCTCCAAAGCCATTAGGGGTTATAACAGATTTGACTCTGATTCCATGATAAGGTTTAGGAAATTACATTTAAATTACTTTGAAACTCTGAAGCGATAATATGTAAAATATATAGAATTATTTTATTCACTTAAGGTGACAATTCTTTACATTTCTTTGATTTATGCACAATTTGAGATGCACCAATAGACCAAACAGAATTCCTTTTGTAAAACTTACTTGGCAATAAATATCTTTCTGATTCTGATTCGTTTTTAAAATAAATATTTCATTCATGGTATGAACAATTTAGCAGAATACATGGATGAAGTTAGATTTTTCACCAATGCTTGAAATCAGTGAACAGTGAAAGACATCTGCAACTTGGCCAAAATCTTGGGTTTGCTTTATATTTTTTTTATTAATTTGCAACCATGGTAATGTCTATGAGAAACATGAAAATCCCTGTTTTGACCTGAAGGATAAAGTGAAATATTTATAAATATTTTGTCTCTCTGTCACTCCAGGAAATTGTGGTTATGTCTTTCATTGTTTTACAAGCTCAATTTTTAATTTATTTTACCTTTTACATGTATAAGGGATTACTTTGCAGTTTGCAATTGCGAGTTTTGCGACCTGTACAAATGTTTAAGAAAGTGTTAAAGCACAAACAGAGAAGTACCTCCACCGGTCGAGAGGGGCAGCACCTAAAAAACTGAAGCAGATTTACTCGTCTCGTCACACGGTTTCAGTATTTGGAGAGAGGAAATATACGATCTTTTAAGTAAGTAAATTTTTCCTTTTTGTGTAACGCAATATTACTATGTTCATTTTTGACATTGTTTTTAGTTCTTCTTCTTAAGATCTGTTCTTGCCTAACTAGTCAAGCTAAAGTAAGTTAGCCTTGTTTGCAAAGTTTCCGCCATAGCTAGGCTAACGTTACTTCGTTTCTTCCTGGCGTTGAGTTTTTTTTCTTCTTCTAAGTATGTTTAACTGTTATGTATGTTTATACAAGTATGAGTACATGTGGTTTAAGATAGTATTGGTCAGTCGAATTAACTAACGTTACAGTTCCTGAACTACGGACAATTATTCTGCCGCCTACGTGGGAATGGTAACGTTAGCAAAATCTTCACGACAAGAAAGACTGATCAGTATAACTTGTGTTGTTTTCTAACTAAACATAATTATGCTGCTAGTCTAGATTAGTGTTCGCTACCACATGCTGTTTCACCTTTTTTACACTGAGTTCAAGCATGTTCTAACGTTACATGTTAAATGTATCTAGCCACAGTAGGTAGCCAAACTTTACATCTAGAAAGACTAGTTTAACTTTTGGTGTTTTCTTACAAAAATAACGATGTAGGTTGTTTATATGATTTTGTTTGTCTGAACATGGTTTTCTGTTGATCCACTTGTGAAAATTACTGCTTTTTCGAAGGGGTGAGCATTTTAATGTTGTTGATTTTGCCTGAAAAAAAATAATCAAAAAGTATACTTTATGCTAATGTGTCTTCTATTTTAGATGCTTCACATTGTTCAGTTTATCAACAAGGAGGATCTGCCATTTGCAGTGGTTCAGCAAGAGTGGCTCAGCGAAGGGCATGTGCCATTGGCAAAAAAGACAAAGGAACAATTTAGCCATCCGCTGCACACCTCCACACAGCACCTGGGAGAAACATCATTTTAAGTTCATGAAGGGAGCAGGTAAATGGGTCTGACTTGTACATTTGATTTTCCTTTATTTCATCTGTGTAATTTATTTGTCTGTTTATTGTGGATAACGGAATCTTTCATTCATTAGGGCCCAAGCCCTGAAAGGGCGAAGGCCCTATTGTTTTCGGTAGGATTATTATTATTATTATTATTATTAGGGCCCGAGCACCGATGGTGTGAGGACCCTCTTGGAATTGCTCTGTTTATTATTATTATTATTATTATTATTATTATTATTATTATTCTTCTCCGCATTGAATTGCATTTTTGAGGGCCTAAACATGCTCGAAAACTCACGAAACTTTGCACACGCGTCAGAACTGGCGAAAATTTACATCTGATATAGGTTTCAGAATTGGACGGGGCAAAACGGCTCGATAGCGCCACCTATAAAAGTTCAACGGAGTGCGCCTCCCGCAACGTTCCACGTACGTGCACGAAATTCGGTACATACGTGTAATGACCTAATACCTACAAAAAAGTCTCTTGGAGCATAGCCCTAAACACAACAGGAAGTCAGCCATTTTGAACTTCCTCTCAGATTTTTGTGCAGTTTTTGCCATTTTCAGGCCTCGTACTTTAACGAACTCCTCCTACAGTTTTAATCTGATCATCTTCAAATTTGGTGAGTGTAATCTTAAGGCCTTTGCGACGTTAAATTGCGAAGATCTTGAGTTTTCGTCAAAGGGCGGGTCCACGGCGGCCTAACAAATTTCGATGTTTCGCCATGAAACAGGAAGTTGCTGTAACTCAGGCATGGAATGTCCAATCTGCCCCAAACTTCACACTTTTGATAAGCGTTCTGTCCTGAACACATGACCATGCTCATATTCAGTTACAGTCATAGCGCCACCTGCTGGCAACAGGAAGTGACATGTTTAACACTGTTATGGACTCCTAATAACATATAAAAAAGTGCCAGCAAGTGCTAAACATGCTAACAACATACTAGAAGCATGCTAAAACATGCTAGCAAACTCTTAGCTAAGTGCTAAAGCATGCTATTATTGCAATTAAATAAGAATTTACTGTAACTCAGGCATGGAATGTCCAATCTGCCCCAAACTTCACACTTTTGATAAGCGTTCTGTCCTGAACACATCTACATGAGAACATTCAGTTATAGTAATAGCGCCACCTACTGGTAACAGGAAGTGTCATGTTTAACACGTTGATGCCATTCTAGCAACATGTTAAAAATGCCATTGACTTCTAAACATGCTAGAAACATGTTAAAACATGCTAGCAATACTTAGCTAAGTGCTAAAGCATGCTAATTCAATGAAACAGGATGTTGTTGTTACTCAAGAAGGCAATGTCCAATCTGCGCCAAACTTCACACTTTTAATAAACGTTCTGTCCTGAACACTTGACCATGCTCATATTCAGTTACAGTCATAGTGCCACCTGCTGGCAACAGGAAGTGACATGTTAAACACTGTTGTGGACATAAAAACATAAAAAAAGTGCCAGCAAGTGCTAAACATGCTAACAACATACTAGAAAAATGCTAAAACATGTTAGCAAACACTTAGCTAAGTGCTAAAGCATGCTATTGCTGCAATTAAATAGGAATTTGCTGTAACACAGGCATGGAATGTCCAATCTGCCCCAAACTTCACACGTTTGATAAGAATCACGGCCTGAACACATGTCTATGCTCAAATTCAGTTATAGTAATAGCGCCACCTACTGGCAACAGGAAGTGACATGTTTAACACGTTGATGCCGTTCTAGCAACATGTTAAAAATGCCATTGAGTTCTAAACATGCTAGAAACATATTAAAACATGCTAGCAATACTTAGCTAAGTGCTAAAGCATGCTAATTCAATGAAACAGGACTTTGTTGTTACTCAAGAAGGCAATGTACAATCTACCCCAAACTTCACACGTTTGATAAGAGTTATCTCTTGAACACATGTCCATGCTCATATTTAGTTATAGTCATAGCGCCACCTGCTGGCAACAGGAAGTGACGTTTAACACTGTTCTTGACTCCTAATAACATATAAAAAAAATGCCAGTAGGTGCTAAACATCCTACCAACATACTAGAGACATGTTAAAACATACTAGCAAACACTTAGCTAAGTGCTAAAGAATGATATTACTGCAATTAAATATGAATTTGCTGTAACTCAGGCATGGAATGTCCAATCTGCCCCAAACTTCACACTTTTGATAAGCGTTCTGTCCTGAACACATGACCATGCTTATATTCAGTTACAGTCATAGCGCCACCTGCTGGCAACAGGAAGTGACATGTTTAACACTGTTATGGACTCCTAATAACATATAAAAAAGTGCCAGCAAGTGTTAAACATGCTAACAACATACTAGAAACATGCTAAAACATGCTAGCAAACTCTTAGCTAAGTGCTAAAGCATGCTATTATTGCAATTAAATAGGAATTTGCTGTAACTCAGGCATGGAATGTCCAATCTGCCCCAAACTTCACACTTTTGATAAGAGTCATGGCCTGAATACATCTACATGAGAATGTTCATTTTTAGTAATAGCGCCACCTACTGGCAACAGGAAGTGACATGTTTAACACGTTGATGCCGTTCTAGCAACATGTTAAAAATGCCATTGAGTTCTAAACATGCTACAAACATGTTAAAACATGCTAACAATGCTTAGCTAAGTGCTAAAGAATGCTAATTCAATGAAACATGACTTTTTTGTTACTCAAGAAGGCAATTTCCAATTTGCACCAAACTTCACACGTTTGATAAGAGTTCTGTCCTGAACACACATCCATGCTCATATTCAGCAATAGTCATAACGCCACCTATTGGCAACAGAAACTGACATGGTTAACACAGTAATGCGGTACTAACCACATAATTATTGTGTACTAAGCATGCTAGAAACAGACTAAACATGCTAGCAACACTTAGCTGAGTCATGAAGCATGCTATTATCACCATTATACAAAACATTTTGTTACTAACTTTGACATACTCTTACTATATATACCTCCTTAAATGTACATTTCCCAACCATGCTCTGTCTTCCTAAAGCCACCGAGTGTTGATGGCACGGGTGCGAGGGCCCTTTCATCGCTGCTTGCAGCTTTAATTATTATTATTATTTTGTCAACCTTTCGGGCACTTTTGGGGCCCTTAACATGCTCGAAAACTCTTGAAACTTTGCACAGAGGTCAGAACCCGCGGCCATCAGGGCCGGGCTGAAGCTGGTACCCGGGCGTGGCAGGGGGGCTCGACAGCGCCCCCTGGAACGGGATCCGAACACGTGTCCATAAATCAAACACGCTTGCATGTAATAATATGAAACTCGGTACACATGTAGATCTCATCGGGCCGAACAACTTTCGTGCTCTAAGTTTTACGCCAGCCCAACAGGAAGTCGGCTATTATGGGTTGTTTGGAAACGCATGGTCTGGTATTTGAAACACTTCTCCTAGGGAATTCACCCGATCGCCACTAAACTCGGTGGGAATGAAGTCAAGACATTGAGGATGCTAAATTGCGGACGGATTTTTGATATCTCAAACGGTTTGGCCGTGGCGAGGAAACGAATTTATGGCGAATAATGGAAACAGGAAGTGTGTTATAACTTCTGCATACATTAACTGATCTTGATGAAACTTCAGCAGTGTGTTCGTGGTAAGAGGCCGATCACATGGATGTGACTATTGTGAGTCAAAGTTATAGCGCCACCAACTGGCAGCAGGAATATGTCACTTTCAAAATGCTTTGAAATCACCCTCTTATTTTTACCCGATTTGCTTCAAACTTTATGTGTATAATGTAAACACACGGCAGATGTAGACCTGTGAAAGGATTTTTGATATCTTTAATACTGTTGCCGTGGCAACGCTTCAAACTTTAATATTCTTTTTTGATGCTTTTGAAACTCTTAACATACTTGAAATTGGATGAAACTCGACAGACACATCACATTTATTAGCCAGTAGACATGTGCAAAGTTTCAGAAACGGGCGTGGTGAGGGGCTCAGTAGCGCCACCTTTAGTCATAAGTGGGGGGGGTTAGTTTTATCAACAGCAACAAAACTTGGTATGTGTATTGTTCTCATCAAGACGGACAACTTTCTAATTGACATTAACTACCTCCGACCAACAGGAAGAGAGATATTTTGGTTTGAATGTGGATTTTCTGAAGAATTTTCTCTCCCTCTCTCTGTGTCTCTGTGTGTGAGAGGGGAGGGGGGAATTTGACTATTGCTTTTATATTGTTAATCAAGGTTTCAGGGGCTTTTGGGGTCCTTAACGTGCTCAAAAACTCTTGAAACTTTGCACACAAGTCAGAACCCCCTGCCATCAGGGACAGGCTGAAGCTGGTACCCGGGCGTGGCAGGGGGGCTCAACAGCGCCCCCTTGAACGGGGTCCCAAAACTTGGTCCATAGATCAAACACGCTTGCATGAATTAATATGAAACTCGGTACACATATAGATCTCATCGGGCCGAACAACTTTCCCCCGGTCAAGTTTTACGCCAGCCCAACAGGAAGTCGGCTATTATTGGTTGTTTGGAAAACGCTTCCTGTGGAATGCGAAGTACTCCTCCTAGAAAATTCACCGTGTCCCCTCCAAACTCGGTGTGCATGTAGTCAAGACTTTGAGGATGCTAAATTGCGGACGGATTTTTGATATCTCGAACGGTTTGGCCGTGGCGAGGAATCGAATTTATGGCGAGAAAAGAGAAACACGAAGTGGAATAACTTCTGCATACATTAACTGATCTTGATGAAACTTCAGCAGTGTGTTCGTGGTAAGAGGCCGATCAGATGGATGTAACTATTGTGATTCAAAGTTATAGCGCCACCAACTGGCAGCAGGAAGTGTGTCACTTTCAACATGCTTTTGACAAAAGTGGGGGGGTTAGTTTTAACTCCAGTAAAAAAAACTCAGTTCATATATTGATCTCATCGACCCGGACAACTTTCTAATTTAAAGTCATTAGCTCTGACCATCAGGAAGTCAGATATTTTGGTCTGAATGTGGATTTTTTTGCAAAATCAGCCTCTGGATTTTTAGCCACCTTTATCTAAGTGGTTATTTTATTCCCACCAAACTTTTTCAACATGATAAAAATATATTAATGATGCTAAATTGTGAACGGATAATAAATATCTCAAACGGTTTTGCTATGGCGAGGGATTAAAGTAATGTCAAAAAAGTAAACACTAAAAGGCTCATATATTCTAAAAATGTAATTATACACCATTTATTACTACATAAAAGTATACAAATATCAGAACTTAACTCATTTTATTCTTTTTTTTTCAATTTAAGAATGAAGTTTAAGTTTAAAAACTGCCAGAATGGTTGTTTAGTCTAAACAATAAATAAATAAAGTCAAACATAGTGCTATACTGCCCTCTTGTGTTCAAAATCAGGTAGGCCTATTATATCTACATAAAAATATACTAGGGATGTGACGGTGAGAATATTTTACCACCGGTTAACTGACGTGTGACACTGCTGGGGGCTTTTTAATCGCTAACTTAAAAACGAAAGTAAAATATGTTCGTCCGCACGGACATTGATAATGGTGCGGAGCAGAGCGAGCGTTTTCAATAAATTCCTATGGAAGGAGGAATGACCTAAGAAACTTTGACTCTGTTCTGCTCGTTCCTCGCTGAGGACGCGCACCATTATGAATGCCTGTGCAGCCGTGAGCATTTTAGTTTCATTTTCGGGGCGGATTGCTTGAATGTATTTTAAAAAAGCACAATGTTGTGTTTTATTGCTACTGTACAAAAATATAAGTTAACACTTTGCAGTTTGAATGATGTTCTGAACAAAATGACAGAGTATGTTTTTATGTGTCCACTGTTCAATCGCGCCCTCGTTTTAGTGATTCCCAAGTTATTTTTTCATTTAAGTTTTTTTCATTGTTCTAATCAGGTCAGGCAAGTAAAATGATCTGTCTTATCCCTTACATTTTTATATAATTATATAAATATATAATACACTTCTGTTCAAAAATTTGGCGTCAGTAAGATTTTTAAGCTAAGTTTCTTCTGCTCACCAAGGCTGCATTTATTTGATTAAAAATACAAACAAAAACAGTAATATTGTAAAATAGTATTCCAATTTAAAACAGCTGCTTTCTATTTTAATATATTTTAAACTGTTATTTATTCCTGTGATCAAAGCTGAGTTTTCAGCATCATTATTCCAGTCGTCACTGTCACATGATCCTTCAGAAATTATTCTAATATGATGATTGATGCTCAAGAAACATTCATTATTATTTTAAATGTTGAAAACAGTTATGTACAGTCTTTGATGAATAGAAAGTTCAAAAGAACAGCATTTATCTGAAATCTAAAGCTTTTGTAACATTAAACACTACCGTTCAGAAGTTTGGGGTCAGTAATAATTTTAATTTTATTTTTGGGGGAAATAAATAAATAAATCAATACTTTTATTCATCGAGAATGAGTTAAACTGATAAAAAGTTACAGTACAGACATTTATCATGTTAAAAAAAATTATATTTGAAATAAATGCTGTTCTTTTGAACTTTACATTCATCAACGCATTTTGAAAAAAAATCTGTACACAACTGTTTTCAACATTGAAAATAATAATTAATATTTATTGACCATCAATCATCATATTAGAATGGTTTCTGAAGGATCATGTGACACTGAAGACGGGAGTAATGATGCTGAAAACTCAGCTTTGATCACATAAATTAATTACAGTGTAAAATATTTTAAAATAGAAAACAGCTGTTTTAAATTGGAATAATATTTCACAATATTACTGTTTTTGTTTGTATTTTTAATCAAATAAATGCAGCCTTGGTGAGCAGAAGAGACTTCTCCTAAAAAAAAAATTGTATAATATATATATATATATATATATATATATATATATATATATATATATATATAAATATAGCTGCGAGCAGCGATGGAGGGCCAAAGCCGGCGGTACCGCCACCCCGGTGCCTTTAGGTAACTAAAGGCACCGGGGTTGCGGTGCCACCAGCTTGGGCCCGTAATCGCTGCTCGCAGCTATATTTATTATTATTATCATCATCAAATTTCTGTTTCCCCTTTCTTAGAACCAGGTTTCTCCCCAGTAATCCAGAATCCGCCAAGAGTTTGAGTACAAGTAAGTGATGTTATTTGTGAAGTTTTTTTGTCTTGGAAACTATTGCTTCTATTTAAAGTTGGCATGAACTGGAAGTTACAAACGACTTTTCTCCAATGTTGTGACGTATTTCCAAGTGAAAGGGAATATTGAATAGAGGAGCAGGGTTTTACTCTAGCGCTCCTCCTCTCCATCTCTGCTTATAGCAGACTAATGGTTTGAGGGGAGTTGCCACGCCATTGCACATGACCGGAAGATAAGTCGTTTCGAGGGGGGAGGGAAGGGTAATGTATTTGATTAAATATTATAAGGGTACATGAATAAAAAAATAAAAAAAGAAGTGCACAGATGAATCATTTACATAAACACTACAATATTACATATAAAAATACAAATTGTAACATTTGATTTCATGCTGACTTTAAGATGATGAATCCTTTAATCATAATCTGTTTTTCACTAGGACACTTGATGGAATTCGCTGCAGCAGTTTCTGGATGAAAGGTGTTGAGGTGTGTTGTACATTCCATTAGCTTTGCACAGTTCAATTATTGTTTCATTACTGAATATGCAATACTCTGCATTGAAATGAAAGCTGTTATGTTTGCTCCCCCAGCTCATCAAGTACTAAGCTTTACTCCCCCGGCAGCAAATTTACCCTGGCAGCATATGGGTGAAAACTCTGGAGGTATGTAATACGTTGCGCTTAACTAAGTGTTACATTTAAGTCCAATTAATGAAATGTATGCAATAACTTCAAACATATTTTTACATGTCAATGATTATCAATAGGAGTTTTCAGCTGTGAAGGTATATTCTAGCCCTATGTCTTAATGTCCAGTGTTTTAACAGTATTGCAAATAGTGCCTTTAGTTGTTTGTTTTATTTTATTTTTTAAATGTAGAACCAAGCCCTGAGGGAAAGCAATGCACGAGCAGGTGAGAACTTGCACTGTTTCTTAAATTGTACTTCTTTGTGTGTGATGTAAGTCCAAAATTACCATATGCCTTTCATTTTGTAGCTTCGGATGACAGCGGCTTACTTCAAGAGCAGGTGAAGCAAGTTCAACAAACAATGTTGAAGACGTTTGCTTGCACTGGGCAATCAGGTACAACTTGCAAACAGCACCTGTGGTTGTTGGTTTAATTCCCACTGGGGCTACCTGTACATGTAGTAGACCTAGATATAAATGTCATAGTTTAGTAGTTGAGGGACCAGGACTGACTATTTTATTCTGGGAAACCCTGTAGGTGCAGATCAGACCCTTATGCTGTGACGTCTTGCAGAGTTTGGCGATGTTGTGTCTGTTGGAGTTATCCCTGTCAGGGGATCTGTTACTCCCCTACACACCCAGGAAGATTTGCCGTGTCTTGACAACAGTTTGAAGCAGGATAAAAAGCTCCAGGAACAATTTGTAAGTTTGCTGATTATAACGCCATATCTAAAAAGTAAAATTTAAGATTGTATACTGCATATATTACAGTCTGAATCCTTAGCCTTTCACAAGCTTCAGAGAAATGTAATTTGTAACACTTTTTTGGATTTTCAGCTTGGTGTAGGGGATAAAGCAAGTTTTAGAGACATGTTCCTTTAGACCATTGTTCAAAGTAAGTTGGATATTTTTTTAATTATATTTAAGTAGATGTGTATGGCGTCATGCAATTCAAATGAAATGACAGATCTGTATTTTCTAAATTAGCCATCCGGAAGAACCTGGCAACCCAGGATGCCACTGATGAAGCGGTCTAGGTTAATGTTTCGCGTTACCTGAAAGGAGCATCTGACCGTAAAGGCAGAAAAAGGCACCGCACAGCTGAGAGGGACCCACAGCCGACCACTTAGGCTGACTACTGACACCCTAGAATCACTGACAACTGGAATCCTTTCTTTATCTTGCAGTCAGTAACATCAAGACCCCTAAAGAAGTCAGAAGTGTCACACTATACTCACTAACTGTGGAAATTACTTTTTTTTTTTTTTTTTTTAAATAATGCTTGTAAGTCCTTGTGCCACAGGTCAGCATTGCAGCTATAATGGTCTATTCTACTCCAGAGCTTTACTATAAATTACTACCACTTAACCTATTGTTAGAAATGGCTTGTAAATGTGATGTCATACTTTGATTTATTTGGTATCCTGCACATTATTTCGTATCAAGTATTCTCTTTACTTGTCATAATGTTTACAGGTAATTTTTTTCACCCTAGAGCTGTCCTCTTTATATGAACAATTATTGTAAGAGTTGTAATTTGCTTGTAAGGCTGTTTTTCGTTTGTTTGTTTTTTTTACCAAAATTTAATAAGAAACCTGCATGTTAGTATATTGATTTATTTATTTTTCTGTTATGTTTCAGTGATCTGACACATCTTGTTTAAATGACAGTTAATGTACTTTGAAATGTGGAATAAAAATGCCAAATGGATATTTGTCTGGTTTGAGCAATCATTATTCTTGATAAACTGCATGCTATAAATATTAAATATTATATATAAATATATAGCCAGAATAAGCGGCGGCAGGTCGCTCGAAAATAGCGCTTGCCTCCAGCGGGCCGCGGAAGGGCCGCCTTAAATATAACGGCGGCGGGACGGCGGTTGGCCGGCGGGCCGGCCGCGGAACGAAGGCGGTAGGAAGGCGGCTGCCGCTTTTAAAAAGCGGCTGCCGCCGGCGGTGCGCCGTCCAACGTGTTTGCGATGTCGCCATTCTGCCGCTTCTACTGCCGCCGGAGCGCCGACGGTGGTCCGCCGACTCATTGCTATCTGGGAAACAGTACAGAACGTACTTGGTTACTTACGTAACCTCGGTTCCCTTACCTCGGAGATAAGGGAACGAGTACTGCGTTGCCTTGCCGTGCTATTTCTCTCACGTCAGGTGTTTTCGCTTCAGTCGATTAGATCTGTCATATGGCGAGTTTTCTCTGTATTTATACTCTTCTATTTGGCGCGCAGAGTCTGGCAGGTCGCCAAGCGCTCCTATTGGATCGCGTGCTTCTGCTTTCTCGCCATTGGTTTGTGCAGTTGCCTCAGCACAGCCCATCAGCGCGCTCGCGCGAGCTCTGATGCTCTCGCCTGTGCTGCTGCAATACGTTTTAAAATAAAGGCTTCAATATTCTCGAGAAAAGGAGTTTTCCCTTGTACAGAATGTACAAAAAATGTACAGAAAATCAAAATCTATATGCGACACAAAAAAATGGACAGTGTTTTAGAGCTCCCCCTAAATGTCTCAAAGTAGGCTTTCAGGGGAGCCCAGGTCCTTTTCAGGGGAGCCGAGCTCCCCTTAGCTCCCCCGTAATTCGAACCCTGTCTATAACCTCAACAGTGGCGCAAAAAGTGGGTATGCGCCATATGCGGCGCATAGGGGCGCAGCACCATGGGGGCGCCAAAGCGATGGTAAAAAATAAATAACTTTTTTTGTGCGTTTCTAAATCATTTCTGTATTTCCTCAATGTTGCATTCCTCAACATTTTAGAGGACCAACAGGCTAGAGTAGGCGCCCTCAAGGTGTGTGTGTGTGTGTGTGTGTGTGTGTGTGTGTTCATCTGAGCCTCAATGGTCTGTCACTGCTTGTCAATGTCAGAATATTTGAGATGACCAATCAAATCAAAGTAGGGGGGCTTTATGTTCACAGAAGCTGCTGAGCGTGAATTTTAGCAGAGCGACTCAACGCTTCAGTTTATGGTCAAGTGCGAGATAAGATGTAAGTAGCTAAACTAAACATTTCATATTTGACAGTTTTTTTAGGTCATAAATGTTAAACGAATGACCCAAATAATCAGGCAAACGAATAAACTTTTGTCTAATTTCGCCATTTTGAACTGAAAATAGGCCTATGTAACGTGACACATGTAATGTAATAATTTGTTTACTGTCATTGTGAGTTGACAAGAAAAATTGCATATGCAAAGCTCTGATAAATCATAGAACCCTACAGGCAAATTCTCTTTTAATGAAAATATAATTACAACCAGAGGCTGTGCAATGTTGTGTCATCTTAGAATGACATCTGAGCATCTGAAATGTTGACCGTTCCAAGATGGCGGACACGTCGATGTGACTGGAGCGGTCAAATAAGCGTATACATATCTACTGTATGACAAAAATATGTTCTAAAAACATTTTGATAACATTCCCACTGATTGAGGCAACATTATTTCTGAATGTTCAAAGGTTCAAAACGTCAAACATTTTTTAAAACTGTTTTTTCTTGGTAATGCAAAGTTTAGCAAAATCTTAGAATGTCCACTTAGATTTTTGCGAAACACACACAATTTAATGCGAAAACAGCTGAGTGATTCAAACCATGAAAAGTCCAAGTGCAGTTTGACTGCTGCTCGACAAATCAGATCGAAAGGAAGGAAACTCACAGGCTGTGTCCGAAATCTCCCCCTATACCCTTAAATAGGGCACTATTTGAGGGGACAGCCATTTGTAGTGGTGTCCAAAATTATAGTGGACGTTATCGAGGGCACTCATTCAATCCCACAATGCACCGCAATAACGAGTGTACAACCGATGTATGCTCAAAAGCCAGATAATACCCATAATTCAATGAGAGCCACGAGACGAATGAATTCCCGCATCTGACCAGAATATGGCGCCCGCAGCCGAATCATCCATCCATCCATTTTCCAAACCGCTGGCCCAATGTGGGTACAGCCTAGTATCATACAGGTATAAATTCCTTTTTACTTGATTATTAAATTGTTTAATTAAGGTTTATACATGCTAGTGTCCATGGCAGAGTTCAAGATACATTTTTCATTACTACTGGAGCTGCCAGTTTGCTAAGTTTCAAATAATTATTAAACATCAAGCACAAACTATGCAAAAGCATTGTCATATACACCACAAGATGAAAACTGCTCCAGAAACTGCTTCGCTCCACACATTAAACATTTATGAAGTATATCCTACACATAATTACATATGTCGTACATGTTCACGATTGCAACGTTGCATCCGTCCGCTCCCGGAGGGCCAGTATGCAGAGATATTATTGTAGCACGGGGAATATTTATGAGGACGGGGTTCGCTATACTATCTGCCTTTGCCTCTCAAGTCCTGCCAAGATCAATAAGTCTTCTCGTTGACGGGCACATGACATAACATTAACACAGCCTGATGGCGCACGGCTATAGCCGGGCGTGCTTTTGTGTCCACAGTTATCAGTGAACGTTGTCTTTCATTGGGTTAATTTGCCATCCGATTACTTTGACCACTCTATAAGCTTTCTGCCGATTCTATAAGCTCTTAGATGAATAGACTATATTATGTCCATCACTGAGCTGTGATTATGCGACCTGTCCTTGACCAGGAATTAAAAACTAGTTAGTTTTGTGTGAATCCGGGGCTTTGTCAGGAATCGTGTGCTCTGCATAATTCCCTGTCAAGGAGTCTCCGCAGCATTCCAATGTCAGAGCATTCCTTTCATAGCTGATTATAATGTACGTTGGGCTCCCTGC
This sequence comes from Rutilus rutilus, assembly GCF_951802725.1. NCBI lineage: Eukaryota > Metazoa > Chordata > Actinopteri > Cypriniformes > Leuciscidae > Rutilus > Rutilus rutilus. Next base: position 8,054,215 of record NC_140214.1, read on the forward strand.
CATCATCACAATAAAACTGTCAAAGCACATTTAGCAGAGTTGTAAATAAAGACATTAAAATGTCATTATTCATGTTGAGCTATTGACAAGGTTTTGTACAGTAAATATATATTGGATCTGACAACAATTTGATATTGTAAATTAGAGGACATCCAGAGAAACTCAATCACAATGGGTTGTGTACAAGGTTCCTTTCCTACGAGAATGTTTCAAGAATGAACATAGTGCAAAACAATGTTTGTAATTTCATCTTTCTTTCATGTTTACTTCCCCCCACTCTATTTTCTTTCCTTTGCCTTTGCCTTTTCTTTATTTTTCTCTTTCTGACTTTCTTGTATACTTAATTTTTTTTATTTTGTCTTGCACTTTCTGTCTTTAATATATCACACTTTCTTTTTGCTTTCACACTCTTTTTTTTTATATTTTTTTTATATTTCTTTTTTTGCATTTTCTTTCTTTTGCACTCTTTTCCCTTCACAATTTCTTTCACGCTTTCTTTTGCACTTTTGGGTTTACATTTCTTTTCTTGTTTCACTTTCTTTTTCTTTGGCATTGTTTTGTTGTTCACCTTTAGCTTGGGATAAAAGTATGTGCTAAATTTAAACTGATATAAATATTATTATTTTTACTAGTTCACTTTTTCCGTTTCCATTTTTTTTTAACTCTTTCCCCCGCTGGTGTTTTCTAAAAAGTCGCCAGTCAGCGCCAGCATTTTGGATCGTTTTCAAAAAATGTCTTGGCCCCTAGAATATTTTGTTGTATGAATATGTGAACATACAATATATAAAAAGGAAAGAACAGAGCCTGTGCTTCATTCATTCTTTTTTTTATTAACGTGGGTAAGTTTCATACAAAAAGCTGAGAAAATTGCCTTTTTGTCAAAGACTTTGTCAGGATCAGATTCTGAACGATGATCAAAACATAGATGGAGTAGATGGAGTTCATCAACACCCCAAAGCTTCACAGTCCTATACCTCTTTCTGGGTTCGACATTTCACTCTCTAACTTTAGGCAGTTTTGATTTATATGCTGTTGAATATTTGATGATAGCTTGTAAGCAATCTTCTATCCTCTCCTCCTGGTCTGCATCCGAAATTGCATACTTCCTTTAGTAGACGAAAAACAGAATGTGGCAAAAGTAGCATGTCCGAATTCACAGTACTCATAAAAGAGTAGGCAAAAATTGCCCAGATGACCTACTACTTCTGGTGAGATTCTGAAGTGTACATATGATGGACACTTTACTGTCCCATGAGGCCACAGGAGGGGATTTATGAATGGTAGTTAAGCTACGCAACTGACACTGGTAGGTCATATCTGATAATGACAACATGGCAGATCTACGTCTATACTATATTCGTACTGTATAGAACATACTTTTTTAGCACTCGCAATGTCAGTACTCAAGAGAGTATGCGAGTTCGGATCCAGCCCGCATTTATGCAGGTCTTCTTCTTCACTTGTTTTTGGATCCGTAGATGCTGTACGGTTTCAGAAGATGCATGACAGCGTCCCTTATATAACAGTGAAAACAGGGATTGTCGGAAAAACTCGCCAATGGCGGGGAAAGAGCTAATAAGCTTTTCTTGGTTATTTCCTCACATTCTCTTTCATACTTGTTCCTATTTTCAGTGCAGCAAATTAAGTTAATTCGAGATGTTGGATGTTGTGTTTGATCAGTATCATCAGCATGGCTCACTCCTCTTTTTTCTTCTAAATTCACTCTCCTACTGTAGATCTATTTATTTGCCTGTTCGTGATAGCTGGAAATAGCCTCCTGAGCATGCATTAAACGTTTACACTTCCACACACACAACGGCTTATTATTTTTCTCCTCTGTACAAGGTATCTTTCTCACTTACAAAGACTTAAAAATAAAGAAATGTGTGAATGTTGGAATGCTGTGGTCAGTGAACTGGGTTTGGATCCAAACACTGAATCTTTTTAGGCTTCTGGTAGAATAGGCTAATTTTACTCCAAACCTGAGCAGATATTCCTAGTTGAGTCAGATGTATTAGTTCAGACCAAATCAGGTTCTCATCCAGGACTGAAACCAGTAAAACTGGCAGCAGCACTGAAACTACAGTTCACGATGTGAAATCATAAAGGACATGCAAGTAATGTTTCTATGACGACCTCATAAGTTTGAGCGCTGTTCGCTCGAGGCAATCGGGCTCCTACTGCCCAACGAGACCTACCTTCAAATAAACGGATGACTTATGTTCTCTCTCTGTCTTTGAACACTTTTGAATCACATATGATTTTGCTCCAAGCACTTGACTTCTGAATGTCTTGTTCAGTCTTAATGCCTAGCGAATACCCCAACACAACTGATGCTGCGGAACTTTTGTTCTCAGTGTCTTTGTTGAGATCAAGCCGATGGTCCTGTGAATCTCAATTCGAATTGCATGCAAACGCACTCGTCGTATTCAAGCATTGTTTACCTAACGATTTTTGTCCTTATCGCCACATTCCAAGGTCTGTGTGGCGGTAACTCAATAATAGATCTTTGCTGCTGGTTCGCTCGTCAAATGCTCTGTCCTTGGCGACAGTCCTCTGAATGTCACTGAACATCTGTCACTATGCCAGAATCTGTATTATTTCCTTGGTAACCTCGTACGGTGACTTGTTCACATGGTTGCACAACAATTACTGTCTGCTGTTGATCTAGGATGCAGAATTGAATGAAATGCCACAGATTTAACCTGTTGACATAAGCTGATGTAGCAGACATGTTGCTAATGCTGGTTACAGACACACTTTTCTTTCGAAATGCCAGCTGTGACATATATCCGGTATATTGTTTTCTGTTGGGACACATTGCTTTTGGCATGTGCTATTTATTCTATACATAGACTTACATGCATCAGATGGACATCTCAAACTCCTTTTGATAGGAACATTCAAAGGGATTTGGTTGCTCAAATTAATCTTTTTTTTTTTACTCTTTATAACACCAACATTTCACAAAGCAAATGTAGTTTTGAATGCAAAATTTAATATATGACTTATAAACAATTATTTTTTAAATAACAAAAACACTGATAAAGGAAAAGGAAAATAAATGTAAAAAGAAAATGTGAAAAGAGGAATATGTGTAAGTGTATTAGTATCATTTAATATTATTTATATACTGTAATAGTATTTTTAATATTTAGATTTTTTTAAATATATTTTTAGTTTTAGTTTAGTTTCAGGTTTAGAAATTTTGTTATGTGCTTTTGCTATTTTTATTAATTTTTGTGAACATAAACAGTCTTTGTAAAGTGCATAAACAGTTGGGAAATGCATCGCTCGTGTAACAGTATTTCATTTTTCAACATGTAAGTAAGGTGTTTTCTGTGAATGTGCAAGACTTACGGTTTATTAGCCGCTATAGGGAAATAACGAGAAAAATATATCAAAGTGCAGTAAACTGTAAAACTTTTTGCGCTATAAACCAGCGTGTTTAATTAAGACACTACATTCGAATAATATGGTATGAAATAGCAGTCTCACTGTAAAAAATTTCTAACCTCCCTAACTCAAAATTTTCTAGTGACTGATAACATCTACATTTTTCAATTGGCCCAAGTGAAAATCTGTAAATTTAATTTTATAATTTACAGAATTTCACTTGGGCCAATTGAAAAAATTTGATGTTATCAGTCACTAGAAAATTTTGAGTTAGGGAGGTTAGAAATTTTTTACAGTGCTGCAATATCAAGCAGTATAATAACTGAAAATAACTGGAAGCGAATGACACCGGATGCCAGACACTTTACACAATTACAGTTAGGACAATAAGGTGGATATTGGATATGTGCATTATGTCTTAAAGTAACAGCAGCCTAATAAACCTGCTGACATCTGTTTCATTGTTAATCAAAAGGCAAACTCACTGCTCTTTAGAAGATTTAGTAGGATTCATTTATATTTAATTTATAGTGACGACTATGCAGTGGTTTTACGTTTGATTACTTTCTGTTGATAAAGACTGTCCTGTTTATTATTGTTGTTATTATTTATTTCACAGGAATGCTATATTTCTTAAGCTGTTGCTTATCAGAGAGGGAATGGAATATGTTGCACATGGTGCTTTCCAATAAATAAAGAGTTGTTGATTCATGATACTTTTTTGCGTACTTAAAATACATTGTTGGCCATTTTAATAATATTAATGATAATATTATATTATATTATAGATAATATAAGCCTAACTGATGAGGCTGTGGAGGTCCTTGAGAAATAAGGCTGAGAAACACCGAGCCTGAACATGTCACAGAATGGTTGCAGGGAACAACCTTTAGCCTCCTCTATCAGCTCTCTGTAGAAGATTGTTCTGGGGTGAAATCTTGAGGAAAATTGCTGCAGCTGCTGTTGAAAAGGTGCAGAGACTGTGGTGGGACTGATCCTGTGGGTAATCCTCACACACAGACGATTAGCCGATGTGCTCCGACGTCTGATCGGGCTGCAATTCCTCCAGCATAGATTGCGCTCTGTTTTTATTATTCCGCTCACGGTTGTTGTAAAGACAACCATTGTTTCTGAAAAATACTGAGACATACTCATTTAGGGAGGTTTTAAATCCATCATAGTTCCGCATGACTCTGTGTCGCAGTAAAATGCAGTGTTTTATGGGATATCATGGGCTGCCGAGTATCAGAGACTTAAGTCACCAAGGCTCAACTGACTGTGCACATTTCCAAGTCTTTTTGTGGAAAAACCTCACTTAAAAAATAAAAATGTGTTGGATTTACTGTTTCTACACTGTGTAAAGTACAATCCACAAGCTGAATTAACCAAATAAATATTAGAATGATTTCTTAAGAACAATGTGACACTGGAGACTGCAGTAATGATGCTGAAGCTTTGCATCACAGGAATAAATTAAACTGTAAAATATTTTAGAATAGATAAAAAAAAAAAAAAAAATTTACTGTATTTTTATCAAATAAATGCAGCCTTGTTGAGCATAATAGACTATAGAAACACTTGTTTCTGCTACAGAATAAAACATTTAAAAGGTAATTGTGACTTTTTATCTCACAATTCTGACTCAAGTCGCAGTCTTAAGAATCTCTTAAAAACATCTCTTAAAAAAACTTTCCAACCCCAAACTTTGAAACGGTAGTGTTTATAGAAAATGATGTTATATTCTGCATGCTAACATGTGCTATGGCTATTAGTGATGCTTTTGTATAAGCATGCCTGGAACTAGAACTCCTATATTTAGTTAATGTGATGATTCATTTACATTTAAGCATTTAGCAGATGCTTTTATTCAAAGTGACTTAGATGTAATTAGAATGAAACATTTAACAGCACCATGCTATATAATGTAGAATTACTAACATTTGTACATGTTGTTTTACAGTACATGTGGCAAAAAAAGAGAGAACTGAGAGAGTGAGCTGTTGAAAGGCCGATACGAGTCCGTTGAGAAGATAAATGGAGGAGCTCTGCATGGTGGCCACACTGAATCTGCTCTGTTCAGGAGATACAGACGGCTGCCAGATGCTTGGATTGTTGGATTCAGAAGTTAGGCAGTGAGATTCTTCTCTGTGTGACAGTAGGAAGAGGAAGGACTGCACTAATGATGGAGGAGCCTCTGGGTGACTGCTGACACCCTGCTGTGTCTCAGTCTCAGTCTCTCTCTTTCTCACACACACACACACGCGCTTACACCCTCAGGATGGGAGTCTCAGCTTGCCTTCACACTGCAGAGTGTGAGTTAAACGCCAGCTCTGCTCTGAGAAAGGTGTGCGGATGTGTGTGCAAATAAGGTGGTCCTTCAGGCTGACACACAGCCCACACCTAGACTGAGACCATTCTTGTTTTGTCGGTAGACATTGTGTGAGGGGCTGAAGATCAGTGGCTCTCAGGAGTTAACCTGAGTAGAAGTTAAGTTTCTACTTCTGAGAAGAAGTCCTAACATCAGTATCGAGATCAGTCTGTTTTGATTTGCTGACTATATACACTCACCGGCCACTGTATTAGGTGTTCAACTGCTTGTTAACGCAAATATCTTATCAGCAAATCACATGGCTGCAACTCAATGCATTTAGGCATGTAGACAAGACGATCTGCTGAAGTTCAAACTGAGCATCAGAATGGGGAAGAAAGGTGATTTAAGGGATTTGACCATGCCATGGTTGTTGGTGCCAGACAGGCCGGTCTGTGTATTTCAGAAACTGATGATCTGCTTGGATTTGTATCCACATCTCTTGGTTTTAAAGTATTGGAAAATATCCAGTGAGTGGCAGTTTCATGGGTGAAAAAGCTTTGTTGATGCCAGAGGTCAGAGGACAATGGCCAGACTGGTTCAAGTTGATAGAAAGGCAACAGTAACTCAAATAACCACTCATTACAACCGAAGTCTGCAAAAGAGCATCTCCTAACGCAGAACCATGTCGAACCTTGACGCAGATGTGCTGCAGCAGCAGAAGACACATCGGTTCCACTCCTGTCAGCTAAGAACAAGAAACTGGGGCTACAATTTACACAGGCTCACCCACATTGGACAATAGAAGATTGAAAAAAAAAAAGTTGCCTGGTCTGATGAGTCTTGATCTCTGCTTCAACATTCAGATGATAGGGTTAGAACTTGAAACAACATGAAAGCATGGATCCATCCTGCCTTGTATGAACGGTTCAGGCTGTTGCTGGTGTAGGGCATATTTTCTTGGTACACTTTGGGCCCCTTAGTACCAATTTGAGCATTGTTTAAATGCCACAGCTAACCTGAGGATTTGTTGCTGACCATGTCCATCCCTTTATGACCACAGTGTACTCATCATCTGATGGCTACTTCCAGCAGGATAACACACAAATCTCAAACTGGTTTCTTGAACATGACAATGAGATCACTAAACTCACAGATAAGCAATGTTCAATAATTTGATTTATCAGTAACAATCTAAATAATTAATTCTTCCAACACAGCAATGCAGCATTGGTGTACTCACAGCTCTGAACGCAGCTCATCCAATCAGATTTTAGAGTCAAAACTTTTCTGCATTCTTCTTTGTTGAAAATGCATTTTTGTTCAGATTAAACTGAAACTAAACTAAACTGAGAGAGAAAGGTTAGAGGTCAGATAAAGGGAACAGTCAGAAGAAACTCTTTCCTGTTGAATATGGATGAAGGGTAGAGCGTCTTTCTCCTCTGAGAGCGAGGCGGTGTTATGGTGCATGTAAAGGGAATAGATATTCTGAGCAGACGGGTTTGTAAAGCAGCTGTGACGAAGCAGCTCAGAGAGCTCACTTTACTGATAATAAGCTGTCAAGAGTCAGTACTCACATGCCTTGAGACCCTCAGGAGTTTGATCGCTGTGGCCGACTAAACTCACCTGTGCCACCAGTTATCATCTTAACAGATTTCCACTCTCCAAAGATGATTTATTGGGATATGCTGAGTAAAATAAGGAAAAGAGCTTTAAGGTACCATCATAATTTCGCTTCTACTCACAGAGCTAAAACCTGCAATTATTCTCACTTTTTTTACTTTGAGTAGTTATACTCAATTCCCCCTATCTTTGCCTTTGCCTCAGAGAATGTAAACATATTTGTGTAATGCAGAAAGTTTTGTAGTTTATCTGAAACTTGATGCTTGAGACATGGGGCAAAACATGATTTTGATGCATATGAGATTCATATTTGAGTGAAACCTGCTTATATTTTCTCGCAAAATGTGTTTTACTTTGCATATCACTCAATACTGTATGTGTGACACCATTAAATACAAAAATGTTTAATATTCATCATAAATATTGACAAATATACATAAGATCCACTTAAAGTGTATTTGGTGTCTTAATGCATGTCTGAACGAATATGGATTCGATTTTGGAAATTCCTTAAAGAGGCCATATTATGCCCTTTTACAAAGTCTAGATTATGTTGTTGAGGCCTACTAGAATAGGTTTTCATGCTTAAATTTTCAGAAACACACAATTTTTTTTGCACATATTTTAATTGTTGCTGCACCTATCTTCCCAGTCTGTAAGTAACGCTCTGGGCTGTGTTTCCCAAAAGCATTGTAAGCCTAAGCTGATCGTAGAGACCATTAGTGGCAATTGTTTTATGATCAACTTTTGAGAAACACAGCCCTGTTTAGTTCCAGTCTGAAGCCCCTCCTTCCAAAAAGCGCAATGTTCTCTGATTGGTCCTGGTGTGGTGGTCCTGTGTTGTGATTGGTCAACCGCTTCAAGCATGTTACGTAAATGTAACAAAACAAATTTTACGAGGTGACTGTATTATTTGTATGAGTGAGGTCATACGAATTTGTATGAATTATCCCCGTTTTACTCACTCGTATGAATTCGTACCAATTGGTCGTGAGATAGCGTTGGGTGTTACAGGGAGTTCAGAAAAAGTGCTTACTGATATAGAGGTAACTCCCATTGGAGTGACTTTGTGCTTTGTAAATTTGCAACCTTTTTCATGCTCGAACAGCAACAGTACACACTAAAGAAAGTAAAATAAAAATAAAAAATAAACATGATAGGTCCTCGTTTACACACTGAGCAATATTTTCGAAATTTGAAGACTAGGTAAACTTGTCCATGTTTTAAACATGTACTGTAGGAATTATCTAGCCATTGCATCCTGCACACAGCTTTTGTTCAGTGTGTGACACATCTACCTACACTTTACAGCAGTACTCTCTGACTAGCTTAAATGCTGCTTTTTTGTACGTCACCCACTGTTAACCAAACATGTTCAGCCACAGTGCTGAACTGAATAAACTATACATCTCTATCTGGTCTGTCCTTTAGGTTTTCTCTTCGGGCAGCATCTAATGTGTTCAGTTTAAATGTGAAGCAGTGATTCATGATTAGAAATGCAGTTAAGTGAAAATTAAAGTGTTTAGAAAGTCTCAAACATTTAATTAAAGCACAGATAGCCCAGAAATGTCAGACTCGCTCTCTTTCTGTTGTTGCATTATGATTCTCTTTCCTCTGCCTCTTTAAGCCGCTGATTAGTGCGCGTGTGTATTTATACTGAGTGAGCATTTTCCCATCAGGTCAGACCTTAGTACACTGTGTGAGAGTCAGAAGATGAGAGAGCAACATAACTTTTACTGACCAATTAAACGCTTCCTATGCAATGTGCTGACTCAACAGATTTCACCAGCTGAAGGTTACAGCCTAATTAGGATAACCTTACACCCCATGTTACACACATACACTATTAAATATTAAATCTCTAAAACAGCAGCAAATGGAGGCATGATTTAATGATGAAAACAGCAGGCTCAGCATTTCAGATGCTTCTCAGTGATGAGGGTGATTGTGTTTTTATAGGGTGTGTCCGAAACAAAAAGCTACTACAGTGTCACTGTCTAGTCCAGGGCTGAGTTTCTCGATAACGATGTATCTTAGCTCTTAAGAGCGCTCTCTACGTGCAAGGTTACGAACGCTCGCCGCAATTCCACGCGCGTTTCCCAAGAATGCACTTAACATGAACGCGCAAGAACGCGTTCTACGTGCTACTTAAGAGTCCATTTGTCAAGTGCTGAAATGTCCCCTTGTAGAATGGCTCGTAATTGTAGCACACGCTTGTATTTTGAAATGTTTAACCTAATTGTTTTCAACTGATGTGCATTTTCTACGAGTCCAGTAATCTACAAAAGCACAAACCTACAAGTGTTTACCAGCAAACCTACACCAGCAAAATGGCTGAACCAAAAAAATCAAAGAAATACTTCTTTTTTTTACAAGAGGAGATTAATGTCATTTTAGAGCTATACAAACATTATTTTCAGCAGGTTTAAGGGAAGTCATACAAATAAACAAAAACTGAAAATCTGGGATTTTGCTAGAAAACTGACTGCAACTAGTGGCATTAGAAGATCAGGGAAGGAGGTCAGGAAGAAGTGGCAGGACTTTGCCAGCCTTGCTAAAAGGAAAAGGGCACTGCAGAGGACAACATTTAATAAAACAGGTGGTGCCCAATGAGTTCTCCCTTCTCAGATTTCTCAGAAATCCATTACATTATGTACTCTTAATGGCATTTATCATCTAATTTACCTATTAAAAATCTTAATATTTTGTTAAAAACAAGAATCATCAGTGAATGTACCTTTAATATGTGTATTTTGTCATATTGCTTTAGCAGAGTTTTTTCTTTTTCATTTTTTCTTTCTCTCTTGATATTTTTTCAGGAAAACAAGTAAAAAAAAACTGGAAACCATAAAAAAAAAATGTTTTTGCAAATGAGCTGCAAACTGTGTTGCCATCAATGTTGACAATGCTTCCTTCTCAATAGAAACAGAATCATAATTTGAAGAAAAATTATTTGAAATACCTCATCATTCTTCACTTTTTTCTTTCGATCTGTCATTGAAATGCACACCCATAATGTCGCAGTTATACTTTTCACTAGTATAACTGCGTAGCGCATCTGCGTTGTACGTCACACGTAGGCTCACTATTGGCCGACGCTGGTCATGTGTGTGATGCGTGTGACGTACAACCCAGAAGCGCTACGCAGTTATACTACGTGAACTAACTCGAGGCCCAGAGAGAAGGAAATGAATAGTGGAATAAGTCGTTATTTTTGTTTGTTTTTGCACACAAAAAGTATTCTCGTCGCTTGATAAACTTAAGATTGAGCCACTGTAGTCACTTGGACTACTTTGATGATGTCTGTATTACCTTTTCTGGACATGGACAGTATACCGTACATACATTTCCAATGGAGGGACAGAAAGCTCTCGGACTAAATCTAAAATATCTTAAACTGTGTTCCGAAGATGAACGGAGGTCTTACCGGCTTGGAACGACATGAGGGTGAATCATTAATGACATCATTTTCATTTTTGGGTGAACTAACCCTTTAAGGAAACATTGGCTTCAGATGTTCCCCGGTGCTTTCAATCCTCATGGATAGGGCAGCATTTTTGAGTTTTCGGTCCCACTCATAGTGTGTCTAATGTTGATAGTGTTTGTGAATGAAAGCAGGAAATCAAGCCTAAATTCTTGCTATCAGCTTCTGAACTGATGCAGCTTAAGCTGCGGTATTTCTCCACGGTCTGGTTTAGATGTAGGTGGGTTCATATCTCAAACTTGCTACAACTGCCCCTCAGTGAATACTCCATCAAATGAGCATGTCTACCTGCATTTTGTTTTCTTAAATTCAAAGAGGCATCTGAGAGTCCTTCAACTATACGTCGTTGTGTTGGGTGATGAATTCTTTGGTCCAATGGTCTTCATATTAGGGGACCGCAGTGACTACAGAGGGCCCGTTTTCCATCAGACTGGAATCATACTAAAGCCTTTGGGTCATTCCTTGATATCCAGGCCAGAAATAGTTCTCATCTATTTTGTCTCTCACTTTTATCCTTTCCTCTCATGCTGGAATCGTTAGGGTCGACCTCACAGCTTAGAATTTAATGAGGGAGGAGAGGCCGGCAAAAGAAAGAATGAGAGCGAGGAAGGTCATTGCTCTAGTGGTTGTATCTCATGAGAAATGATGGGAGAAGCTATTGATTATAGCAAGCCGGTTGAGTCAGATAGCTAGACGGACAGAAATGGGCCCATGAGACGCAGATGAGTTAGACTGCTCCACCTGAGAGATGAGTCTGTAATGAGGGGTCAGCTCTAAAGGAAAGAGAGAGAACAAAACAAAATAACAACAGCGCAGAGAGAGTGTCTGTGCAGTTTAAAGCACATCTTACATTCTTAATATAAGTGGTCAAAAAGATTCAGATTTCCTAGCATGCTTTGCATGGGACTTGCTGTGGAGAGTAAAACTGAAAATAGGATGACTTTTGCTGCTCTAGGAGCATTTAACAGGCAAAATCATATAATCACTTTGAGGCTATACAGAAAAGACAGACAGACAGACAGACAGACAGACAGACAGACAGACAGACAGACAGACAGATAGATAGATAGATAGATAGATAGATAGATAGATAGATAGATAGATAGATAGATAGATAGATAGATAGATAGATAGATAGATAGATAGATAGATAGATAGATAGATAGATAGATAGATAGATAGATAGATAGATAGATAGATAGATAGATAGACAGACAGACAGATAGGTAGTGTTCACTCTGTAAACAATCTGTAAAGGATGAAGAGAGAAGAGAAATGTAAGCTTTCAGATAGCTGGAATAGATCCATAACTGCAGTCAGCATGAGTGCTCCTATAAATGATGAATGTGGAGTAGCTCTGTGTTGAAAAGTCTGTATTGGAAGAGAAATCTTTCTTCCATTAACATGAGCGTGCTTCAAAATCGTGCTCTCTCTCTCTCTCTCTCTCTCTCTCTCTCTCTCTCTCCCTCCCTACCTCCCTCCCTCTCGTTCCACGACACCGATTAACTGACTAGTCCTCCTTAGCAGCTTCACAATGTCTCACAAACTCAAATCCTTTCACAACAGAGCCAAATCAGTCTTTGCTATTACACACATGCAAAAAATAATTTACATTCAGCACTCAAAGCTTGAATTGGACAGCTAGTGTGGCCAGACACCAAGTTGGACGAGAAATAACGGGATACACATCTTATCATTAATCACTCGGAACCTTCTGATGCCTTTAAATCACCCTCCTTTACTTTTATGAGTGTCTTCAGAGCAAAGTAGGGTAGGAAATGTAGCTGTGCTATTTAAAGATGTCTATCAATGTAAGCAAGTATCATTTGGGAATTACCCATCTTTCGAATATCTGGGTATTGTGTTAAAAGGTGCTCCACGCATTTTACTTATCATTATTTACAGGCCTCCAAAAAACTCTCCAGCCTTTTCTGAGGACTTTACAGAGCTGTTATCAACAATTACCTCAGAGTTTGACTGTTTTGCTATTGCTGGGGATTTTAATATTCACATAGATAATGCAGAAACCAGTATGGCAAAATAAATCATAACTGTTTTAAAAACTTTTGATCTGACTCAACATGTACACTGACCCACACACAATCGTGGACACACTCTAGATTTACTTGTCATTAAGGGTCTAAACATTTCATCGATTGTTATTAAGGATGTAGCACTGTCTGATCATTTCTATATTTTCTTTGACATATTGATCTCTCCTACTATTGAAGGTAGATCTGTGTCTGTCAAGAAGAGATGCTTAAATGAGAACACCAGTGTTATGAAGGCCATATCTTTAACACCAAGCATATCTGCGGACTCTGTTGATTCTCTCCTTGAGTCCTTTAACTCAAAAATACAGTGTGTAATAGATGATATTGCTCCTGTGAAAGTCAGGAAGACGAGTGGTAGACAAAAAGCACCTTGGAGAAACTCTACAGCTGTGCAAAATATGAAAAGACAATGCTGAAAAGCTGAGCACATGTGGCAGAAGACAAAACCTGTAGTCCATTATAACATCTATAAAGACTAGACAGACTAGAAAGCTAGACAGACTTTCTTCTCAAATATTATAAACAGAAACATAAACAACACATGCACTCTTTTTGCTACTGTAGAGACTAACAAACCCCCCAAGCCAGATTCCCAGTGAAATGCTCTCAGACAGCAAGTGCAGTGAGTTTGCTTCTTTCTTCTCTGAGAAAATCAATAATATCAGAGAGGCGAATAGCATATCCTCGTGTGGCACTGAGGTCAGACAGATCAGACCACATCCGCATAAAGTTATGTCTGATTTTGAAGAAATTAGTGGTAAAATTTAGGAAGAAACAGTACAGCACCTTAAAACATAAACCTGCGCCCTTGACACTCTCCCCACCTTCTTTTTCAAAAGTGTGTTAAACTGCTTAGAAGCAGATCTTCTAGAAGTGGTAAATTCCTTAAAACTGCAGTTTTCAGCCCCTCCTGGAAAAGAGCAATCTGGATAGCAACATATTGAGCAATTACAGACCAATCTCAAATCTTCCTTTCATAGGCAAGATCATTGATAAAGTTGTCTTCAATCAGCTGAACAAATTCTTAAGCTCAAATGGATACTTTGACAATTTTCAATCTGGTTTCTGACCACATCACAGCACAGAGACAGCGCTCATAAAGATAATAAACTATATTCGTTTAAATACTGATACAGGCAAAACATAAATTCTGGTACTACTCGACCTCAGTGCTGCATTTGACACTGTCGATCATAACATACTTCTTGACAGGATGGAAAACTGGGTCGGGCTTTCAGGGATAGTCCTAAAATGGTTCAGGTCATACTTAGATGGGAGAGGTTATTATGTGAGTATAGGAGACCATAAGTCTGAATGGACATCCATGACATGCGGAGTCCCTCAAGGCTCAATTCTTGCGCCACTCCCGTTCAACCTGTATATGCTTCCACTGAGCCAAATAATACAAAACCAAATTGCTAACCACAGCTATGCAGATGACACACAGCTCTACTTAGCCCTATCGCCTAACGATTACAGCCCCATTGACTCCCTGTGCCAATGCATTGATGATGTGAACAGTTGGATGAGCCAAAACTTTCTTCAGTTAAACAAAGAAAGTTATTGCGTTTGGAAACAAAGATGAAGTTCTCAAGGTGAACGCATCCCTTGACGCTAGGGGTCAAACAACTAAAAATCAAGTCAGGAATCTTGGTGTGACACTAGAGTCAGACCTTAGTTTCAGTAGTCATGTCAAAGCAATAAAAAAATCAGCATACTATCATCTCAACAATATTGCAAGAATTAGATGCTTTGTTTCCAGTCAAGACTTGTTGAAAAACTTGTTCATGCTTTCATCACCAGCAGGATGGATTATTGTAATGGACTCTTCACTGGCCTTCCCAAAAAGACCATAAGACAGCAGCTCATACAGAACGCTGCCGCCAGGATTCTGAGCAGAACCAGAAAATATGAACATATCACACCAGTCCTCGGGTCTTTACACTGGCTCCCAATTACATTTAGGATTTATTTTAAAGTATTATTACTGGTAAATAAATCACTCAGTGGCCTAGGACCATAATACATTGCATATGTACTCACTGAATATAAACCCAACAGATCACTCAGATCATTAGGATCACATTAACTAGAAATACCAAGGGTTCACTCTAAGCATGGCGAGTCCGCTTTTAACTATTATGCCAGCCGCAGCTGGAACCAGCTTCCAGAAGAGATCAGATGTGCTCCTACTCACATTCAAATCCAGACTCAAAACACATCTGTTTAGCTATGCATTTACTGAATGAGCACTGTGCCACTGTACGTCCGACTGATTACACTGTATTTAATTTCTGCATCCTCCTTTTGATTCTAAACTCAAATGGCACTAAAAATTGGATGAGAGACAAACATGAATTACTTAATTGGAGAAATTGAGAGATGAAACCATGCTGACGACCTGGTTCTGTGAGTTTTGATGTGTGAATTAAACTCAAGGTTCTGTTGGGTGAGGACTGGATCGACTCCATTCCTAGAGCTTCCGAACAAATGTTTTTTTTGGGGTTTGGACTGATGGGGCAGTGAACCCAAGGAGTCAGTGGTTCACTCAGTCAGTCCTAGAGCTCCAACTGTCCGATTTTAGGGAAAAATCGGGTCTATTGGAAACGTCAAATAGATTTTTTAGGCTCGTCGAAAGATCACCACAGACACAGTGCAATCCACATGGGATAATCTCACAGTATAACAAGCAGCTGTACAAAATATGATACACCAGTGTTTTGCCAGTTTATCTCTTTTAATTATTTTTATAACTGTATCCACTGTACGTCCGACTGACTGCACTGTATTCTTCCTTTTGATTCTAAACTGAACTCAAATGGCACTAATGGTGCGTTCCAGGCAACCTGTAACCCGTGTTTTTCCAACCTTATACCCGTGAAAGTGCACTGGAACGGCAGTCAAACCCGTGACTTCCCACCCGTGAACTCGTACTAGATCGATGTACTCCCAGTTACGAGCTCTGACGTCACATAGCCCGCGAAACCATACAAAACAACAATGGCAGCCCCTACGGATGCAGTGTTTCTGCAGGCGGTACACGGTGAGAATACACTTTAGGACAATATAACGTTGCAGTCAAATTAATAATAATATAATAATAATAAATAAACAAGGAGTAAGCACCTTTGGCGACAGAAATTATTACAAATGCGCATAAGCCCCGTAAGGTCCGCCATGCTGGTTTGTTTACATCTAGCTACCACAATTCCTTGCGCTCATTTGGCGTGACTGGCCTGGAACGCTACAAAGTCGTGAGTCGTGGTTTGAAGTCGTGATTTACGTGCTCAAAAACCTGCGTGTAACGCAGCATAAGAATTGGGTAAGAGAGAAACATAGACAACTTAATTGGGGAAATTGAAAGATGAAACCATGCTGATGACCTGGGTCTGTGGTGGAGTAGTTTGATGTGTCAATTAAACTTGAGGTTCTGTGGGGAGCGGACTGGATCGACTCCATTCCTAGAGCTTCCGAACAAATGTTTTTTTGGGGGTGCGGACTGATGGGGCAGTGAACCAACCTGAGGTCAGTCCTAGACCTCCTCCTGTCTGATTTTAGGGAAAAATCAGGTCCATCGGAGACATCCAATGGAATTAGGTGCGCCAAATAAACACCACAGACACTGTGTACGAGTAAAACTATATGCAAAATAAGATACACCGGTGTTTTGCCAGATGAGAAGTTTATTCTATGTATCATCTTTTTACTACTTTCATTAATTTTACTCTAATTAATTTTAGAACTGTATAATTTATCCCTTTTATAACTGTTTTAATTTCCCTTGCTTTTATTTTGTGCTTATTTTCTATGCAAAGCACTTTGAATTGCCATAGTGTGATATTTTAATTCCTTTCTATGTAAAGCATTTTGAATAACTGTTTTAATTTTCCTTGCTTTCTATTTTGTGATTATTTTTTATTCCTTTCTATGTAAAGCACTTTGAATTGACATAGTGTATGAAATGTGCTATATAAACAAACTTGCCTTGCCTTGCCTTACCTTTACTAAAAGCACATGAAGGACTACACTCAAAATCTTGAAGTGCTGCATTCACCTTGATATATTCATACTTTCGTCCTTCGAATGATGCTAATACTGAAGACAAGCCTAGTTACGCCTCATAAAATGTAAAATGTTAACTCAAAAAGTTTTCGGCAAACAAATGAGTCATGAGTCACAAGCGTTAATCTGTTAGCTAATTGTTCATTAATTATGCCATAAATCACTGTGACTCTGACAGTTTGTCCCAATTTATAACACCACGCATGAGAGAATCTCATCTGGTTTTGTGCACCTTTTCTGTGGTTAGTGCGCTTTGAGCTAATCTTCTCCCGCAAACAAAGCTTGAGGTGACCCGAACAGCGGAACATTCATTACCCATTACACAAATATGCCCTCGACACACCTCACCTGAGTGGAAAAACCAATGAAGATACTGCGTATTGTGACAAATCTCAGTAGAATGCTAAGCAGAATCACCTGTATCAAGACCGGAAGGCTCATTTTGTTTGGACTAGGACTGTCAATCACTTCAAAATGTAATCAGATTAATTTAGATGCTAGGGTGAGTAATTAATCAAATTAATCACAGTAAATCACATATAAGGTGATGTGTAAATTTGTTAAGGAAATTGGATGCTTCACCAAGTCCCTGTTTACACGAGAACGCTCGCGGGTGAAAACGTAAAAATATTTTATCAGATGTGCCTTTCGTTTAGACGGCGACGGTGTTTTTGGGGCTTAAAAACGCAAAAAAGTGAAGCCACCCTCCAGAGTGGAAATCTTAAAAACGCTCCACCGTCGCGTTACCGTCTAAAGGGTAAAAACGCAAAAGTCTGCTAGACAGTGAAGGCACTGATCTGCTCACGGTGGCTCTCGTCGCATACGCGTTTACGTCACAGACATGCGCTATATCGAATTTCACACACTTTTGCGTCACCATATATACGCAGATTTCCCCCCCATAACGCTTGTCTAAACGCAGAATAAAAAGTGATAACGCAACGCTACTTTTGCGTTTTCTCTTCAGATCGTTTCCGTGTAAACATAGCCTAAAACATTTGTTTTACGATGGTTTAGATCTTTTATGCAATGTTGGAAATATCCATTTTCATATTTCCAAAATTCCTTGTGCAAATATTGTAATAATCCATTGAGATTTTTGAATAAACAAGGAGACCTAACAGATGCCACAGGCCCACACAGAGATCTGCGTTGAATAAATCCAGGGTTAAGGAATTAGTTTTGAGTTGACAAAACCAAACCAATCCAATCAGGCTTTGTTGGTACCATGATGATGATCATTAACTTTCTCTGTCTACTCAGAGTTTGATCCTAAGTTCATGGAGCGTGTGCACATTGAAGTGTGACATTAGCGAACAGCTAATCACATGCCTTTGTAACGGAGGCAAGCTAGTAAGAGCTATGCAGGTTAATCTCACTCCCCTGATCTCAAGAGGCGCCCTAGCGACTTTCGCTAGAAGCTGCCGTTTTTAGTGTCCTTGTTAGTGCACCCGCCTCCCATGCCGGAGTTGCCAGTTCGAGTCCCACTCAAAACTGCGATTCACTTCTCACAAGAGTCAGCACGATTCAGTTCTCTCTTAAGAGAAACTGGGGGAGTGACTTTGAGTCAGACAAGTGTCACTTGACTCACAGCTGATTGGTCCAATTTCAGTTTGAGATCTCTTACCTGGAACCTAACCTGCCATTGAGCAAAAGTTACTTTGGCAATAAACCCAGGGCTGGCACAAACTAAACTGACATCAACCTTAACAGGCTTCCTAGTCAGTCAAGTCAGTCTAGGATAACATTGACAGAAGCAACTGAGACCAAATAAATCCATGGAAGAGCTGTGGCAACTTCTCCAAGTTGCAGGGACTGAATTTACCAAGGTGAGTTGTCTGCACAATAGCAAAAACATGAAAATATGTGAAATCATAACTGATTCGATGAAGGGCATAGTTGATGCACACTGAGTATACTTTTTGGCTAGGAAAGTTTTGACAACCTTAACGTATATTCACAGTATCATATCAAAGGTCACTGAAGACAGAATGGAATTTAATCAAGATGATTTATGTTTCAATACTTTAATTTTCATTTTTATTTATCATTTCTGTTTATTATTTGTTAATGGCCATAGTTCAATGGTTCCTCCACTGCTTAACATTGTTATTTATGATATTCCGGAGTCGAGAACATTAAAGCATTACCCCATTGCTCTTGTGGTTGTATATAAATGTCGGCCAGAATAGATGGCTATAATAAGATTTTTAATTTCAGGTATGGGTTTTATAACCGTGATTCATTATACACTGTGTCAAAGCAGAAATGCATGTAGGACAGTGCATTAATGACACGCGGCCTGTTCCCTGCAGGCATGCATGCTGTGCTGAACGCGGCTGTGCAGGAGTCTGATTTCACAGACTTTAGCATGTTGACACCAAAATGGAAAGTAGAGCATATGTTAACAAATGTGTGATTGGAACTGGTTTAAAACATTTTTACAGGGCATTGCTATGCAGTTGCTATGGGTGTTCTGAGTCAAAAGTGTCAAAACTGAGACAAATATTTAGTGTAATTGCTGGTTGCATAGGATGCTGGTGTGGCCAATGTGGTCAAATCAGATGCATTTTTTTGGACTTCAAATTCAGGACCGCCATTTACTGCCATTATAAAGCTTGGAGGAGCAATGATATTTTTTAATTTAACCTTGATTGTATTCGTCTGAAAGAAGGAAGTCATATACACATGGCTTGAGGGCGAGTAAATCATGAGCTTATTTTCATTTTTGAGTGAACTATCCCTTTAAGTTAGCTTTAAGCCCAAAGTATACTTTGTTTTTTCGTTTACAGTCGAACGCATAGCCTTTACTCCATTTGACAGCATGCGTGAACGCAGGCGGTCGACACATAGAAAGTTTCATCTTTGTCCAATGTCTGCAGTATTTTTCTCCTTATACTTTGGCCATAAGAATGTATGAAATTGTTTGAAGGTTTACATTTTTCTTATTATGTTGACATAATGTTACCATTTTTAGTTATTATGTGTGTTACTTTGCATTTACATTTTTCAGTCTGTAATGTTTGCCATCAGTGTTACATTCATTGATTTTCCTGTACATTGAATTATTGAATATAGGTCTTGGATAAGTTTCTTAAGCCACCTTCCACTGCAAATGACGTTTGGACATGACTGTCAGAATTCGCCCCCTAGTTGCAGTTGTAATGAACTGTCACTGTCTCGGATTTTTTTCCCCATTAAAGCGCATCTCTTGCACTAGACTGTAGTAGTCAAGATAGGTAGTGTTTTGCCCACACTGTCGACTGTCGCAATATTTCTTTTTGCGTTTCCAGTAAAGGAATGCAAAAGCAAGAGCCTTTATCCTCCAAACTTTCACCAATGTGGAATGAATAAATTAGCGCAAACAATAAACAGCTATGCAGGACCCATAACCGCCAACAATTTGAGTGAAAGTATGGTGCTAGACAACATTTAAAGAGCAATATCAATAAAGCCATATTATATAAAAAGTTGCCGTTGATTGTGCTTGCAAAAATGTATTGTTGAGTATCTTTATATATCAAATATATCTTTATTGTGATGCTCCCCCTACATACTTCTACTGAGTATAAGTAACTTTGCTACTACGTCAACTACCAGTCTACTAATACTCGACTAACACTCTAATGAGAGTTAGTAGAGATGTAGGTGCAACGTTACTTATAGTCAGCAGAATGTGTTAAAGGGGCCATCAAAATAAAAAGTGAAACCAAAGTATTTAGTCAGAATTTATGGCTACTTTTTAATGGCCATCAGTGGAAAAATATGTTTTCCCCCTTGCCACAGCATCAAGCAACGCAATGCTAACCAGAAAAACCCTGACCCTTCATCGACAAAGAGTCTGTGTGTCTCATTATCCACCGCAGGTGTGGTCCAGCCTTCTATTAAAGCATCGACAGTCCACTGACCTGGATAGAAACTGATGAAAAAGATCAATCTTCATATCCTGCAAAGATGATGGAAACAGGTCAGGCATGAAGTTTTGCATTGCAACCTTAGAAACCACTTTTAAAAGGCTTTTTATTGTGGTTTATACTATGACAGAACAGAGTGCATTTAACCTGCAGGCTTGAAGAAAACAAATCAATTAATTATGGTAATGGATAGTCCTGCCATCCTATTCACCTCAGTCCCAAACGATCAGTTTTATAGTCAAGTAGCCGAACTGCCACCAGGCAAGCACTGAATCGCTAAATAATTTTGACACCTCTGTGTTAAGCATGGCTCGTTTTAAAAGCAAAGTTAAACTTCCTTAATATGAATATAAACAAGATTAATTACTCAGTCAAGGCCACCAATACCTCCTGCAGACCTCATTGCATTAAATAAGGTTCCTGTTTCTCTGCTTTGAAAGTGTGCAAATGGATACAGCTAAATACCCAAGGCCTGTCATATTTTGTAGCAAATTGGCCATATTCAAAGGGGTCATGAATTGAGAAGTAACATTTTCTATGATTTTTTTTACATGTAAGAGGTCATTGTACTATAAAAACATCCTGTAAGTTTCAGAACTCAAAACGTCCTCGTTAGTCCAGAAACAGCTTTTATTGAATCCAAGCTCACATAATGTCGTATTATGACTCTGCAGAATCAGATCAATGCCTACTTCTACATCATTTCATCTTTGGCCCTGCCCACTGCCGCGTTAGTCAGATGAGAAGGAGAGAGATACAGGATCACTGGACTAAAATTAACAGTTAATCTTGACAGCTGTAGTAGTAAGGGTTCCACATGTAATACTTATTTCATATGCAAAGATGTTAGCCAATTATAGCAGTGGGCGTTTACATTGAAATCTCACTGCAGACACACCCCTTCCAACAGAGCGTTTAAATCAGAGGGCTAAAATCTGAATTATGACATTTTTGACATTTAACATCTAATGTAAAAATCATTCTAACATTATAAGTGCACCTCAGGATACATTATAAAACAATAAAAAAAATGTAGTTCATGACCCCTAGTTTTTAAAGGGTTAGTTCACCCACAATTCTGTCAGTAATTACTCACTCTCATGTTGTTCCAACCCTGTAAGACTTTCGTTCATCTTTGATGAAATCTGAGAGCTGGCTCACTCCTTCATAAGCTGCAAGGTAATTGATATCTGCCAGCCCAGAAAAGTTAGTAAAGACATTGTTAAAATAGTCCAAGTGACTACAGTGGCTCAACCTTAAGTTTATGAAGCGATGAGAATACTTTTTGTGGGCAAAACAACAAAAATAACGACTTTATTCAACTATTAATTTTCTTCTGTGTGGGTCTGAGTGAGTTGACGTAGTGTAACAGCGCAACGCTTCTGGGTTGTACGTCAGAACGTAGGCTCACCATTGTCCAGCATCACACACATGACGGCCAATAGTGACCCTACGTTCTGACGTACAACCCAGAAGTGCTGTGCTGTTACACTACGTCAACAGCTTAGGAGAATGACATGGAAGAGAAAAGATGGTTGAATAAAGTCATTATTTTGGGGGGTTTTTGCGCACAAAAAGTATTGTTGTCGCTTGATAAACTTAAGGTTGAACCACTGTAGTCACTTGGACTATTTTAATGATGTTTTTACTAACTTTTCTGGGCTGGCAGATATCAATTACCCAGCAGCCTATGAAGGAGTGAGCCCGCTCTCAGATTTCATCCAAACATATCTTAATTTATGTTTGGAAGATGAACGAGGGTGAGTAGTTACTGACAGAATTTTCATTTTTGGGTGAACTAACCCTTTAACAACGAAGAATCTTATAGCTCTTAGCTGATAAATTTAAGGCAAAAGAACTCATTTGTAGGTCTACATAAGAGCCAGTGACAAATTCCCGAAGGATTGGCTGAGATAAAGCTGTTCTCCGCTGGTACATGAGCTCTGAACGGCCGATGATTTATATATATCTAAACAACAACATTCTCACCTAAAACCCTCTTAAAACTACAGTCCATGACACAATAACATTAGTATTACAAAATGATTACAAAGAATACAAAATGTATTTTGCACACAAGGACTATTATTTTGGAACACAATACAGAAAAGGTTTATTGCTCACAAAAGCCAACATAATGCTACTAAACTCCTGCCAGAGTGAGAAAACAAATTTAAAAAACACGTACCCATAATGCACTGCAACAAGAGCAGTCGAAAATAACTATTTACAGTTTTAAAGGTTTTTTAAAGGTTTTGACACATCTCATTTATAGTCAGACAGAGATAGAGATATATAAACATATAAATGAGATTGTACAGACTACTGAAACGTGCATACTGAATTTTTATATGACAAAGTGATCTGCTTGTATGTGTTAAAACAGACTGCTGTGCATGTTCTTTCTATATGTATGTCTTTATATGCTCTAATATGAGGTTCTCTGCTTCTCAGACTACTGTAGGTCTGTTACACGTAATCGATAAATAATCTGGGTCTCCTTAGCCTCCGTCTCATCCATCATCCAGCTATTCGCATCGTCTATAGCGCTCGGCAGCATAAACGGGTCTCCCGCCTCAGGAAGGGCCCTCGGACAGCTGTGGCCAGTTTATTAGGCCATGCAACAACTGGGAACTTTTGAGACACGATGTGTCGGCACAAACCAGGTTTTTTTTTTTTTTTTTTGCATGAGGAAAGAAGAGAGCGGACAAATTCTGATGTCAAACCTTGAGCCTAGAGGCTTTATATTTAAAATGATATACCGAAACCCTGAAGGGCTGAACAAAAGATGATTATTAAAAAAATATATATCTGCAGTTATTTTATAATATGTACAAATACTGACACCTCATTATTTTTTAAATACAATGTTTAAATGTCATATGCATGACCATTCTGTGACAAAGCAAGCTTGAAAATAAACAGCTCACAAAAGCAATACAATTATCCATAATGCACATCAGAGCGGTTTTAACATCATCAGTCTTCAGGTCACATGATCCTTCAGAAATCATTGTACTATGCTGATTTGCTGTTCAAGAAACATTTATTATTATTATCAATGTTGAAAATTTGTGTGGATTTTTTATTTGATAAAATCCTTATTTGTGCACATTTCAATTACAAATGGTAAGTAAGATTCCTTCTAAAAGTTATTGGGTGGAATATTAATTCACAGTCAGATACGAAAAAGACCTAAATGTTTAACCTTTGATAGAGTCCTCACATATTAGTTGAGCATGACACAATGACGTTTTTGTGGTGTCATTTCTAGCTCCTATTTAGACTCATCCATCTTTCCCTTTACCTGTCTATCCATGTGTGTGTGTGTGTGTGTCTCATGCCTGTGGTGCCAGAGTATCTAAATAAGGCAATCAGGCTGCAGTTGTCTTCCATCCCTGGTGCCTGAGCTCAACTAATCCCACTCTGCTCTTGCTAACAAGACACTGATCTGAGGTCTGCCGGGGACTTAATGAAAACTGGATTGCTTGTTAGTCTGATGAGGCACACACTCCTTACCTTTTTTTCTCTCGATCCCTCATTTGAACAACAGTATTAGCTCGACCTCTCTCTGGCTAATCCTTCTATTAGAGCGAGATCCAGGCAATCCCCGCACACGCCGCAACACCCGACATTATCTACCCGGCACATTCCCTCTCCGTGCCCCGTGTGCCCCCTCACGCACATCCTCTCCTCCTCTCTCTTCCCAGATGCCAACGAGCTCCCTGCCCGTACAACCCTGGACCACATGGCTGAGTTCATAGGTCTTTTTACAAGAAGGAGCATTAATTAGCCTCATATAGGAGCTGAATCTCAGAGGAAGAGCATCGTGTTTTCTATCCAAACTGTCTCTCTCTCTCTCTCTGTGCTTCCGTTCTCATCTCGTCTTGGTAGAGTTGGAGCACCCGGATGACTTTATTTCCATGCAGAGATGCTTCTCGGTGTTAAATTAGCTCATTTCGGAGGTGAATGCCTCTTGGACAATTCCGGTCTATTTTCTC
Organism: Rutilus rutilus; assembly: GCF_951802725.1. Taxonomy (NCBI): domain Eukaryota; kingdom Metazoa; phylum Chordata; class Actinopteri; order Cypriniformes; family Leuciscidae; genus Rutilus; species Rutilus rutilus. The sequence goes on from NC_140214.1 coordinate 8,079,057, forward strand.
AGACCAAAGTTGACATTTAATTCCTTCGCTGCAGTGGGGCTCTTTCAGCTTGTTTCCAGGTTCATTATGGTAAATGGCCTTTACAAAGCGAGTGTTTCAGCGTGAACTTCTCTTTAACAGTGAGCTTGTTTTATAGCAGGGCTGAGAGAATGTAATGGCTCGACTGTGTTCACATCAACATTGCTTACTGTGAACTGATTGCCAGCTCGGAGCCAATAGAATTACAGCGTGTGTCTGCTGATAACAATGCAGCTGCAAAGAGCTGCATTTGGCAACACTTTATTTTGAGGGTCCACTTTAGACATTCTACCAACTATAAGTAACTTTGCAACTACATGTCAACTTAGGCTACGTCTGCATTAATCCGTATACATTTGAAAACAGCCTTTTCGTTTCAAAACGCTCCCCGTCCACATTAGCGTTGTGAGACTAACTGAAATAAAAATGTATAAAAAAAATATTGACATGAAAACAAAACAAAAAAATCACTCAAATTAAAATGAAAACAGAAAATATAAAATTGAAAACTAATTCAAAATGTTATACCAACTACAATAGTATCTCAATGATAAACTGTCTCCATTTTTCTACAGAGAACAAATGGACCCATTTCACAGACACATTTCTGCCTTAATTAAAATCATAAATCAAGCTAACTTTTTAATATTTTCTCGAAGAGCTCCTGAAAGCAAATAGCATTAGACTACTTGTACAGACTGGGTTATTTTGTCACACTCTTCTTCTATATAATACATCAAAGACAGACAGTACAGCAACATATTTACAGAAAGCAACATACTGACTAATTTAACAGCTAATCAAATAACGTTAGATGCTATTTACACTAAATTAAAATAGCAGTATTTTCTTTGCACAAACTGCATTAAGATGCTACATGCACTAAAATAGTGTTATATCATATTTTGTGCAAATAGTGGCAGATACTATTTGGACCTCAGTCTGTTGTAGTACATTATAAAACAGTATGCAATAATAACAACATATTGTAAATGATTACATTTTATTATATTTATTAAAATAATAAACGGATGCTGCCTTATTGGGACCTTGACACTTTCCCTAAATCCCATCCCAAACACCTACCCCTAATCTTAACCATATCTCAACGATAGGCTATATGAACTGCACCCATTGCGGTCAATGTTTCAGCCCATCCAATCAGCACGACAAGACACCACATCTATTTTCAATTATAGGCCTATTAAATGCCCTTTAAATACTTTATGGTTACTATTAAATACCATTAGGAAGTTTATGGGTTTTTTTTTGTGGTAAGGACTAGATACAAAATTATTTTCAGCTCTGATTCCTTGGCTCAAGACAATTTGTTTACACCCTTTAACATAATTTTCCGAAAAAAAAAAAAAAAAACTTTTTCGAACTCGTCCGAGGCGGCCCGTTCGATTTTCACCCATGCTTCAGATTTTACTTTTGTCTGGCTAAACCAGTCAAAGGTGGGTGGAGTTAATGTATATAGCCTTTGTAAATAGACACTCCAATAATGGCACAGCATACATTTACTGACAACCACTAAACATGTTTGTCCTTTCTCCATCCTCTCTTTCTTGTTTTCCCAATTTCTTTTTGTGAGTTTTAATGTGATTTATTCATTATTTAAGTACTGTTCATTTTGCTGTGCATTAGTGTTGTGATTCATCTTATTTTGTCCTATACAGACTCTCATGAATTTTATTTACATTTAATTTCTCTCAGATGAGAATGGAAAATTACTCCGTCTCTACATAAATGTTTACATTTTGAAAACCCAAATCTTGATTTTCATCTAATTTCTGGTTGGCTCATGATTAAGATGCAAGCAAGGCAAAATTACCACCAGCAGCCGTCCAACCAGAAAATGAGGATCCTCTTTGAAAAGTGCTTGGGCGTTTTATTTATTCATGTTTGCAGATTGCATCTCGGTAAACAGAAAGATTACAGAAGATGACGTAATTCTCACTTCTGAAAAGCGAGATGTTCATGCATCCTCACAATCTCATGGTCTCCAATTGAGCGGTATAGATGTCGTCAATAGTCCCTTAGGGGAGGCCAACTGCAAAACACATACACACACACACACACACACACAAAAACATTATAAGGACAGAGAAATGAATACATATGGAGAGGTGGCCTCACATCGGACCATGTCCAATCACATGGACTGATCCTGCAGTGTAGGTGAGTGTTTCAGCCTGAGCTCAGTCCACAAACGCAATGACATGCCTGCCAGCATGAATCAGTGTCTCTGATATATCCTGACAGGAATGCTATCAGTCAGAGACGGCACACTGGCTGCCTCTCACGCGCGCGCACACACAAAAAATGTTTGGATTGTTTGCAGTGCATGAGAGGAAAGGCAGGAATGTGGAGTAATAAAGAGAAAAGTGATGAAAAGAGGCTTGTGTGGGTGGTATGAAGGCGTGAGCCTCTGAAAATCTTCATGTTTGGAGGTCACAAAAAACAGTTTTGTTTTTGTATTTCGATATTTTTATGTTTAAATTAGTGGAGCCAAATGTTAACTCTTTCCCCGCCATTGCCAATTTTTTTCACTGTTATATGGTAGGGCGCTATTACGCAAAAGAGTACAGAATCTCTTGATCAAAACACAGGTGAAGAAGAAGCAGAAACAAGTGATAGAAGCATTGCTTGTGCACCTGTAACATAACACGATCATCAAACATTATTAAACGGCATATCAATCAAAACGACCTAACGTTACCGAATGAAATGCCGACCCAGGACGTGCTGTAAGACTGAAGCTTTGGAGGTGTTGATGGACTCGATCTGCTACATCTATGTTTTGATCATTGTTCTGAATCTTATCCGGATTTTTTCTCAGCTTTTTGTTCAAAATGTTGCTTTTTTTATGAAACTTGCCCATATTCATTGTTAAAAAAAGAATGCACAAAGCTAAAATGAAGCTAGTTTTTTGTTAAAAAGCAGAGGCTCTGTTCTTTCTTTTATTATATTGCATGCTCAGATATTCTGGGGGCCATGAAAGTTTTGTGAAAATGATCAAAAATGCTGCGACTGACTGGCAACTTTATGCTGGCACCAAGTTAATATGGTGTGTGCAATTCTTACTTATTAATACTATTTCATTTTATTTCTCAATGGACTTTTTGCCTTTTAATGAGCACAGCATGAGGGAGGGTATAGAAAATAACAAGTTTGACCATAAAAACACTGAAAAACATTGGAGCACATGCACTACTAAAATGACGTACATTTGATTCAAATTTTATATTTAAAAATATACTGCCATCACATTTTAATATAGTGTGTGCAATTCATTTTTATTTTATTATATATTTCTTATATGGGCTTTTTGCTTTATAATGAGCACAGAGTACGAGGTAGGAAATAAAATAAAAAATCACAAACTCAAGCATAAAAAAACTGGAGCACATGCGCTACAAAAATGACATTCACATTTGATTCAAATTTCATTTTGATGTAATTTACAAGAGAATTCACAAATCTATTGAGATATAAAGATCTGAATAAGAAATTCAAATGAAGGATTATATAGGAAACCTTCCCTTGATGCTCAGTGAGGGAATTAGGCAGTTTAAAAAATGCTAACTAACCACCGTTTAAAGCTCAGTGCTGGATCTTCTCCAGGAACTGTGTTCTTATTGCTACCTGCAAAGGTAATTGGCAACAACAATGCACTTTATGCTTTTCTCGCAAGTCATCGTAACATATGTTTGCCAAGTAAATGTTAAAGTAAATGCACAAGGAAGCTGTCGGGTGTTAATTCCCCCTGCGACTGCTTGTTCTCATTGCAGATGGACTCGAGGTCATCAATGGTGTTGAAAAAAATAACAGCTTGATTGTTATTCCAAAGAAACTATCATGTGCGCGCTCTCTCTCTCTCTCTCGCTCGCTCTCTCTGTCTTTCAGCCACAATAGACCACATTTCATTAGAGGCATCAACTAGGTAATTCAGGATAAAATATGGAAGCCAAATTGCTTGGCGTGAGATACCTTTCAAAGTAACGGCGTTGGAGGCCTTCTTAATAAAAGAATGGAAAACACTCCAGATGAACACGTGCACTATGGGCCTCCTTTTCATATGGCATGTATTGATTGGGTTTCACTTCATCAGCTAGAGGATTTTTGCGTCCTTCACACACGGTTTAGAGTAGTGTGTGTTTGTTTCCGCGATATAGGCAGGGATCTTGTGACCTTGTAGGCAGCATTACAATGTGTGTCGAGCAGATAAGGGGTGTGGATTTAAAGCCTCCGAGACAATAAAGTGGATAAAGTAAACCAACAAACACTGAAAATTAAGCGTTTGCAGAATATAACGTTACCGAATACATAAACACATTGAATAACGAAGGTATTTCCTATTCAAGACACTGTCTCTCCGTCTTAAAGGTCACGGTTTTATTTGTGTTCTGTGGGGAAATTAGTCTTCCAAAATAAAACATTTAATCTACAAAACCGTGGTTGAGACATTTGTAACAGTGGAAATCACTGTGACATCTTCATGTAATCAGGTCGGCATGACTCAACTGCAACGAGCCGGCGTTTAACATTCTGACTGGAGCTAAACAAGATCCTGATATTCAGAACAAATTGCATCTTTTCCACATACACAGTCATTCAAGTTTACCATCCTTTGTTCATAACATTTTACCATCCCATTTATCTGGGCAAAAGGACTTGAAATGGAAATGCCGCTGTGATCCGTTCAAGTTAATTTTTCCATTTTGTGCTGCTGAACGGCGTCTTGGGGATTCGAGAGTACTCGTTCATGACAGACTCATGCCCATGTAACCAAAACACGCCAACGACGAGCTGACCAATGACTGACCTTGATTTAGCATTGCTTGTCTGGATTCGGATTATTGTATCGTTTGGATTAAAAACAATACACTGTAAGAAAACAAATCTATAAAAAAACAGATAATGTCCTTGGCAGAAAATTACCAGTACCTGTTCCATTAACTTTACATTTCCTTCAAACCTAAGGTTCTGCTTACATGACACCATTTTCAACTTTTGGCCGGATTTTGGCCGTTCATTTACATGACAACAGCGTTTTGGGTGCCTGAAAGCGCACATTTTTGAAAAAGAGTTTCAAAGTGCAAGTTTTGAAAACGGTCTCTGTGTGAACAAAAAAAAAACAAAAAACGCGAATCTCTGAAGATGATGGCGTCATGCGCATGCATATTACGTGTTCAATCTATAGTGTTTCATCATCATCTAATGGCCTGGCAGCAAATTACAGCGTTTTTAGTCGTTTTCGCAGATCCATGTGAATAGGGATCATTTTGACACTGGTGTCATCTGTACTGTACTTGGAAAACTCAAAGGAAAAACTTCCCCGTTTTAAGCATATCGTTGTCGTGTAAACTTACTCTAAAACACAACATATTGCAAAACGTAATTCAAAATACAGGTACTGTAAAACACCTGTGACAAATCAATACAGAAAATGCCTTTATATTACCAGTAAATTGTGACTTTTCTTAGAGAGTAGATAAATATTCCTTGCACATCAGAATGTTTACAGGCATCTTATTTATTGCAACGTTTCGGTTCATTTGCATGAGGCATGACTGAAACGTTGCAATAAATATTGATTTTATTTTTCAATCTATTAACTTGTGTGTTTATGTAAATTGATCTCAAACTCCTAGCTAGTATAGCTTTTAGAATAGTTATGCAGTTAAAACTAAGCAGTTTACTTTGATTCTACTTTAAAACAGTAGCGTTGTGTATTCACTTATGCTGTTGTATTGGTTGTGACTTTCTGTTATTTCTCATGTGGTGACCTTTTTTTATTTTTGTGGTTTGTGTGTAAAATACTTTTGAACAGCTTATGAAATGCAGAAACATTTTGTTAGCAATGCAACAAAGCTCAGTTGGACCCTTTTGTTAAATGTAGTTGGACTCCAGTTCTGACACTTGATTTCACCTTAAGAGTCCACACATCACCTCCTGCTCATCGCAATTTGGTCAACATATTTTGTTGATCCTAGAACAACAGTCCTGTTCGAAAATGTTGTCCTAACCCTATCCCTACCCCTAAACTTAACCCATAACTTATCTCTAAAATCAGAGGGGAATAATGGTGAATAGCACTGATCTAGAAGCACTTGGTTGTAAGACTAAACTTGACAAACTGTAAACTTGCCCCTCAAATCTGATTGGGTGATTGGAATATTGTTCCAGGATCAACAAAGATGTTGATCTAGGAACATGTTTTTTTTTTTTTTTTTTACATTTTGTTAGTTCTCTCTTGTTTTTTGCATTCGTTCATAATTTCTTTGTATGACAGCCTGGCCAAAAATTATGTCCACACAATTTTTCATGTTTCATGGCATTATCACAAATAAAACAATTGACTCCAAGCACAATTACGCAACATGCTTACAAAATCGGTAACACTTTAGTTTAGGGTACAATTCTCACTATTAACTAGTTGCTTATTAGCACACATATTACTAGGATATTGGCTGTTTATTAGTACTTATAAAGCACATATTAATGCCTTATACTGCATGACCATATTCTACATCCCTTAATCCTTAAACTTAACAACTACCTTACTAACTATTAATAAGCAGTAATTAGGAGTTCATTGAGGAAAAAGTCATACTTAATAGTTAGTTAATAGTGAGCATTGGACCCTAATCTTGTGTGTCTTGTATTTGTAATAATATTTGAACAAAAGGTGAACATGTCAATTTTCCTAGGCCGGACATTCTGTTTTGGCCACTAAATACAGAATATATAATAAAGAGGGAAGTCAAACACAGATAAAACTATCAAGGTCATAATGTCATGTAGCTACCCATCTTTACCTTTTAACTACACAGACCTGCCAAACTTTGATTTATCACAAATAAAAAATCTCTTCCCCCTTAACAGTAATTTATGCACAGCCGCTGTCAGCAGAAACAAGCTCTTACATTGTAAATGTCTCTGAGTTGTTTTATCGCTCTTCTCATGCGTAGTTGGTGGTGATTGTGAATGAGACCCTGGTCATCGTCTACCAGCAGCACTCTGAACGGCCTCCCCTCGCCGGCCTGAATGATGTACAGCGTGAGGCCATGGTTAGTGGCGTAAAAGAGATTGAATACACAGGGAAGTCAAACATTAGAATGCACTGGATTATGAGTGCCAGAGAGAGCAGCAGATGTCTGGTTCTCACTCTCTCCTCGTATCAGCCCGGCTAAGACAGCTGCGGAAGAGAGCGTGGGATGTGGAATTGGAGAGATGGAGAGAATGGCCCATTATCATAACAGCAATACGGCAAACAATCAGGGAGAGAATGATGGCGAGACGGCAGAGAGTGGGATGCAGAGGAGGATAAGTACATATGAAGACAAGTGGTGAGTGAGAGAGAGAGAGAGAGAGAGAGAGAGAGAGAGAGAGAGAGAGAGAGTTAGAGAAGAGCAAAAATGAGAAATGTCCATGACGGAATAAAAAAGAGAAATGCAGGAGCTGAGAAAAACGGAAATGGAATAACAGCAGAAGAGGCGACAGACAATTCTAAAATCAATTTCTCTTAAAATCCACCATTAGCTGCTATAGTTCAAAGAGAACACGATGTACCTTTTAGCATTTTTCCATCTTACGGTTTGAATTGTACATTTCAGAGAATCACTCTAAAATTTGACTTGCTAGACTAATTCAATTAATGAGTAAAATGACACAAAAGATTATGTCAATTTCCTTATATATACAATTGGATGGATTGTGTTGTCAATTGGTTGAGTCTATGCATGACTTAATATGATACAAATATTAAGTGCTACTTCATTAATTTAACCATATCATGCCAAACTCTTTCACAATAAATTAGGATAATCTGGGACATTGGGTAACCTATTGCTTTGTATATTTAGCTGGATTCCCTTTCGAAAGGGAACTCGCACTGCGTCGATGACGCTATGGGCCCGCCACATGAACCGGTGTCTGAAAAGCTATACAATCACAGCAATCGATATTGACCGGCGACAGCCTATGGTGTCACTACTAGTGAGACCCGGAAGGAAGTATAAAATGGGTGCCTAGAGAACATGTCATCCTCTTTTCATCTTCAGGGACTGTTTTGTTTGTAAGCTTCAACCTGAAAACTTCAAAAGGTAATAATGGCTTGTGAAATACGCTTTAGGAAGTGTGTGGATCCATGTCTAAGATATTGACACATGATGACACACACAACATGTGCGTTTACTGTTTGGGCTCAGAGCAAGCACGATTAGTTCTTGAGGGAACTGCTTGTGCCAACTGTGAGTTTTTTCCCTTGAGAAAACATCGCTCTCGACATCTGTGCCAGGCGATTCAGGTCCCGCTCGCGCTGAGGCAGGGCAGAGCAGAGACTAGAATCGTGGGGTTTCAGAGGGAGCTCACCGAGGAGTTTGAGAGAGTTGTTTATCTCTCACGCCACTTGGAGGCTCGCGAGTTTGAGCTGCCGGAGGAGGATGTGTTGTCACTAACATCCTCTGATCTGACAGCGAGTGTTCTGCTGGCAGCCCAAGGAAGCAGGAGATGGCTGATGAGGATGAAGAGGATATACAACCCGAACCCTGTTATGGAATGCGCTCAGCGATGCTTTGCTGCCATAGGAGCGCGTGAGGGAAGAGACCGCTCGTGGCAGGCTTTACAAACGGTTTCTTTTCAGCCATAACGCTCCAGCTCCCGTGAGCCTTCCAGTCCTGCCCGATCTATACAATGAGATTGAAAAGGCATGGAAGAACCCATGTTCAGCGCGCATCCATCGCCATCAGCGAGCAAACTACGCTGATGTTGAGGGGATGCGCGAACACGGGTATGTGTCGATGGGGAGGCATCGACACTTTCGGACCCCCTGGCCATATTCTATATGCCATATTCCATATTCCATTAAAGCTGTTGGTTTCAAGCCTTTGAGCGGCCTTGTTAGGCCTTCCGTTGTTCGGAGGCCACTTTGAGGCTTATAGCTTGGGCAGGGAATAATGTCACTGACTGTATGTGACCCGAAGGGGGAGTGTTTCTTGGCATTTTCTGTGAAAATAACTGCCATTTCTGACGTTTCTGTCATAAGCCATAATTGGCATGCACTCCCCCCAGCATGGTGGAATTGTATATCGTTCCCCATAGCGTCACTGATGCAGTGCGAGTTCCCTTTCATGCCTCGGGGATGCCTGCTGAACAGTCCCTTTAGACCAGTGGTTCTCAAACTTTTAAGCCAGCGACCCCTAAACCAACATCGACGAGAACTCGCGACCCCCGCTACCACAGCATACACAAACAATAAACAAAAAAAGTAGTTTTAAATCCTTCACAACATTTAAATTATGTTGCATCCACTTCCTATGGAAGCTTTCCGCCACAGAATAAAAAATAAAAAAGGTAATTGCGACTTTATATCACGCAATTCTGACTTTATGACTCGAACTGCAATTTTATATCTCACAAGTCTGAGTGCCTTCCCGCGAGATAACCACCAGACTTCGGTATGAAACAGCAGCGTGCTGCAAGCCCATCTCATTGCAAAGGGTGGCTAGCAGTCTACTGTTTACTGGACGTGATTTTATGTGATTGACAATTTTGATTGCACCTTTGTGAACACTGTTAAGCTCACTGTCAAGTGCTCTGCTAGCAAGAGGCTCATGGTGAATGATGCAGTGCATAAACTTAACATGAGAAGCCACTTCTAAAACCTTTGCCTTGAGTCCCTTGTTTTTACCTACCATTGCACCTCCACCATCAGTACATACACCAACACAGTTATCCCATGAAAGTCGCATCTCTTTTAGTCTGGTGTCCAGCTTGTTGAAAATGTCAGTACCAGTACAAGTCCCCTCCAGCACTGAGCAGAAGAGCATTTCCTCATGCAGTTTTCCATCAAATGTGTATCTAATGAATGCCAGCAACTGAGAAGAATTAGAAACAGCAGTAGATTTGTCGACCTGTAACGCATATCTATTTCCATTTAACCTATCAATCAATTGACTCTTAATGTCTTTTGAAATATCATGAATACGGCGAGCTATCGTGTCATTCGACAATGGGACAGTCATAAGCTCACTTGCAATTTTCTCTGCATGCATAGCCCGACACATAACCACAGCTGCAGGCTTTATCAAGGTTTCCCCGATCGTGTGTGGCTTTTTGGACTGTGCTATCAGGTATGCCACCTCATAAGATGCCTTCAGAGCATTAGCAGTAATTTGGGTTTGTTGTGCGAGTGTGCGTTTTTGAATCTGTAAATCCTTCTCTTTTCTGCGAAAAAAGTCTATAGGTTTTTCAACACAAGTACTGTACACAAGTTGTTTGTGTACACAGAGTTTACTAAAAAGAAAGATTTTGAACAACTCACTGTAGCTTTGTCCGCCGGCCTTTTGTCAGTCAAAAATAGTCGATCTCCGAATGTGAATGAACTGACTCTGAATTTTAATATTGTTTCTTATATGAGGATCCTTTTTCAAATACAAGGTCAATATTGATTTTCACTAACGACAAAACAACAAATTATCCATGAATTTATATGGAACTAAGCTTTAGGAGCTTTCCATCTTTACTCTCCTCCCTGTTACGTTGCATTCGGAGATCGACTATTTTTGACTAACAAAATGCTGGCGGACACAGCTACAGTGAGTTGTTCAAAATCTTTCTTTTTAGTAAACTCTGTGTACACAAACAATGTTCTCAATGCTCGAGTTCATGTGTAGAGCCCCTGGTGATACTTCGAGCAAAGTTTCATGTTGTGTTGAGCCTTCTTAGTGTTTTAAAAATAGCGATTTTTGATGCTATCATATAGTGCCCCAAGCACTCCCCTTCAAATGGCAATTTGACCAAAAACGAAAATACGGTCAAACTTAAAAGTGGCGTTTCCATTCTAATTATGCTTTTAAACGATAGTTTGCCTCAGGTAGATTAACAAAAAGACCCTAGGTTGAATTATGGCGAGAGTTACCCTTTAATACTTCCGGGTCGCACTAGTATTGACGTCATAGGCTGTCGCCGGGCAATATCGATTGCCGTGATTGGATAGCTTTTCAGACACCGGTTCGCGTGGAAAGCGTTCCCCATAGCGCCACTGACGCAGTGTCTCATTCCCTGTTCTCAGGAAACAGAGGTTACACTCGGAACCTAGACGTTTTCATGTGAAAAAATCGTATTTATTGGTTGGAAGTGTTGCGGTTACACAGTCACAGTAACCTGCAAAAATCTCAGATTGGCCAAATTCACCAACTGCTTTTCTATCAACAGGGTGCTTTAGCTGCTACATGATCTGAAGACCAATATAGCTCCCATTTTGTTAATGTCTACTAAAGAAAATGTGAATAAATGGGCCTTAAACCACCTGGTTTCAATTGCTAGTGACTATTTAAGAATAAATGAAAAAACAAAACGGAACCTCTAAATATATACAATAAAGCTATTTACACTGAAATACCTGATGTGAGGCAATTGCATAAAACCTTGAGCAGAAAGATGCAAAATTAAGTTACTTAAAATGTTAAAATAAACACAATCAATTTCAGGATGATCCTTCAAAATGAAATAATTTTTGAAGGATCATCCTGAAGAGTCAGCATTGCCATCACAATAAAAAATAACATTTTAAAATATATAAACATAGAAATCATTGTAATAATATTTCACAATATTACTGTTTACTGTATTTTTGATCAAATAAATGCAGTCTTGGTGAATATAAGAGATTTTCAAAAACATTAAAAACTTAACCCTTAACTTTTGACTAGTATATGTTGCTTGCTTGTGGGCAGATAAAGTAAAGAAGACAGTTATGGCATCGCTCTGAGTAAGTTGACCTATGACTAATGAAGTAAGCAGTTGTTTCAAGTTTTAGAGAGACACAAATGTTTGGTAGACCCATAGGCTGTATGAGAGAGAGAGACAGAGACAGAGGAATTCACATACCCATGGGAAAGGAATCTTGAACATTTTTCTCAGGGCAAGGCCACAGGCCTTGCAGGAGGCTACTTGAACGCACAGTATGAAGAGTATTCGGCATAATTAGAGAAAAGATGGATCTGCCCAGTATCTACAGCCCTGAAACTCATTATCCACTGCCGGATGGCCTCTTTGTCCGGTCGGAAATCTGCACAGACAGATCTGGGGCCAAACGGGTCTTCATTTATCAGGCAGGAATTAGCAGTGGCTTAGGTTTAACAAGCAACTGATTAGCCAAAAGTTTATCCGGACAAGAAACCATATTTGAAAACTCATAAACCCAAACATTTCTCAAGACATCTACTGGTTTTTGGCATCTTTCTGCATCAAAACATCAACAGATCGTTCTATATTCTTATATGAATGAATTTCACCTAATCATTTGTAAGTATTTGCATGTCTGTCTGCATTTTATAATACCATATACTAGGGTGACCATACGTCCTGTTTTACCCGGACATATCTGGCCAGGATTTCGAGATCGCCCAAGGTGCTCGGGATTCGTCTTTTGCTTTCTACAGTCGCCATTCATTATGTTTACATTATTACGTTATTTGACACTGACACGTACGTGCCAGCTTTGCAGGTCATGCATTCTGATTCACACGGATCCCGATCGAGACGAAAAACACAGGAATTTTCTTAGCAATGCTTACACGCACATCAACCGATCACTTGTTTAGCGTTCATGTAAACACTACATTCAGATTAACCAATCGGAATTAATTCAGTACTACTGAATCAAAAGGTGTACATGTAAACAAAATGAATGGCGACGGTAGAGCGGAAGCCGAGTCGCGGATATTTTGGGCGATCTCGAAATCCCGGCCGGACATGACCTGGAATATGGTCACCCTACCATATACAAGAAGCAAGTTATGCATCAAGCATATCAAACACCACCCAAATAAGTAACGCTACATTAGCTCCACAGCTGGGGGAAGGCATCAGTATTTGGGCCATTGCTCTAGGGTCAAACAGTTATCCATTACTGACAGACTGCACAGGAGTATGAATCACTCGCACAGCTGCATCTCAGTCTATAAACTCACCATGCACAGGCAGCAGAGTCTAGAGGGACTCATCACTTCTGGATTCAATCTTCTAGTGTTGAATGTACCACTTCACACTGAGATTAAGCTTTAACAGCACCTCTGATCTGCCTCCACAATCTATCTGGAACAAGAATTATGATATCAAGAGAAACTACATGAGAGGAGATGACAAACAACTTCATACTATACCAGGGGTGTCCAAACTCAGTCCTGGAGGGCCACTGTCCTGCAGAGTTTAGCTCCAACCCCAATTAAACACACCTGAACCAGATAATCGAGGTCTGATTATCTGGTTCAGGTGTGTTTAATTGGGGTTGGAGCTAAACTCTGCAGGACAGTAGTGGCCCTCCAGGACTGAGTTTGGACACCCCTGTACTATACAATAAAATGCATGCCATTATTTCCTCAAGTAGTGTTCAGGATCAATATCTTATACAGCTCAAAATGGCAACATTTAATTCATTCTTTTTTTTTTTTAAAGCTACTTAAAAACTCAAAATTGATATCTTTCACTACACACTGTCAAACATAAACAAGTAGTAACTACACCGTCTACATTTTAATCAGTGTGAACTGTCTCATAAGAGTCATTTGTTTGGGAATCGCTCTACATGGGTTGTGCGCTGTATTCTTTTGATTCATTTTCATTATTCTGGAATCAGTTTGACTACACTGGTTGTGCCATATGGTTTAATTCACTAAAAAGAACGACTCATAAGAGTCATTCATTGAGGAATCACTTGGATACACTGGTTGAGCTATATGGTTTTAATTCACTAAAAAGAATCAACTTATAAGAGTCATTCATTCCAGAATCTGACTACACTGTGACATTATTGAGCTCTAGTAGCCATTTCACTCCCTCAGAGTGCCATAAAATGTCTTAAAATATATATTATATTCTTTGTTAGCAAGTGTAAAATAAATGTTAACGTAAAACAGCCCCTGGCAACTTCTGCTTGTCTAAATGTACATATGAATGTTGAAAGGAGTTTATGAAAGCTTTATGAGCCATTAAAAGCCGTCTACAGTCCACTTCTGTCTTTTTCTCACTCTCTGCTCAGGCTCTCTCACACAGCACTGAACTAATGTAAGAGTTCAGCGCTCTTCATTGTGTTTTGTGAGATGGCCTCCTCCAGGTTCCTGAATCCCACAGTAATTAGTTGTTCCAGGCATCTCCAGACGAGTGAGGTGTGCAGAGAGTCAGTGCTATCCACAAATAATATGATCAAATAATATAATAAAACAATAGGTCTATTTAGAACCATTATCCTCCTGAAGAATACATTTAGGCTGATATGGGTCTTTGTGTCAGGATCTACACAGGGTGTCATGTACACTTGATGTATGTTTGTAAATTGTCCTTTTAAATTATCACTGGTTTCCAATCATACTGTCCTATTTCTGTATTTCTAATTTATTTAAAAAACAACAACAACATGTAGCCTATTAAAATATCAAGTATTGTAATTATAGGGGTAAAAAAAAAAAAGATTACAAATAATTATGTCATGAAAAAGTGTTTGGAATGGTAATGGGTATGAAAATGTTGATATGTTTGGTCTTGGTGGAATAGATCTGCTACGCTGCTGCTGCTTTTATGGCTGCTGCTGTATGTTATTGCTGCTGCTGCAGAGCAAGTACAGGACTTGCTACTGCCAATACATACACGACACACTGCTGTGAGGAAGTAAGACATGCTGCTGCTGTACAATATAGCGTACATGAATTACACGTAGCAGATCTATACAGGCGGACCTGGGGAAGGTGGAGGGTTTCTGAAAACACGCTGCACTGCTAAGGCTAATGCTAACCAAGTATTTGAAGTTGGAGCACGCAAGCTCATTGGCTACTGATATAGCAGGAACCAATCAGCTGTGCCCTATAGAAAACGATGTGATTGAAAGCAGGTTGAGAGATGCAAGACAGTAAACACCCTTCGTAAAACAAATAAAGGCATTGTTTGATGTTTCCTGGATTAAAAGAAAAGGTTTATGTTTTGACTTAATCAATCCCGGTTCCGGAATCCAGACATTTCCCAGAATTTAGTGAGGGTGCATCTTATGCAGATGCTACTGTATAAGCAACGGTTGCACCTTAAGAATAGTGATATTTGGAATCGAACTTCAAAATATTTTGAAACAAATATTTTCTATTATATCTTGTCTGAGTTTGCACAGTTACTACTTTGCATATAATTTCTCTGTCCCATGCAATGGTTATGACAAACAATGCACATTTGAGATTAAATCCCACATTAAATGTGACCCATGCTGGCAAAATGAGTCGCAATGAGCAAATTTTCAAATATGAGTAATTGTTATTTTCATTTTCTCTATTAAAAAACCTTCAAAATGATGTATGGTTTGTTGGAATCAGACAAATGAATGAGCTATACCTGTTTGAAGTCTATAGAGTCAACTAAGTCCATTTTGAGAAAGTTCCAAGGTTCCAAAACAAAATCACCAACCACACCTTAAAATCCCTGGTAATAACACTAAATTTGGCACACATTAAATCAAATCCCATATCTAAAGGAAAAATATATATAAAACTTTTTTTTTTTCCATGATACCACAATTGTTTGATTAACATTAATAAAACAAACAGCCTATATATTAAGACCTCGCACAGATACAATATAATGTTACACATAAGATGTTTTCCCTCAACAGTTAACCAAACGTTCACTTAAGACATAACAGATAATGTTTGCGTGAACACCCACCAAGAGAGCTATTTTGAAATACTGCAATTCTGTATACATATGTGTGTATATTGGGATCACGCGCCGTCTGAGGAGTCTTTATGTGCACGGTTCCGATCTGTCAGTCAGCGCTCTATAGATTGTTTTGTTTACATCAGCACGAGTTTGAAAATCACATTTCATTGGTTCAGACTCATGCCATAATAATAAGAATGTATCCTCTTTGATACAGTAGGCATTCAGTTGGTAGATGCTATATTGCTACCCTTCACTCTCAGAAAAAAAGGTACGAAAGCTGTCACTGGGGCTGTACCTTTTTAAAAGGTACATTTTTGTACCTAAAGGGTGCATATTGGTACCTTAATGGTACATATTAGTACCTAAAAGGAACAAATTAGTACCTTTTGAAAAGGTACAGCCCCAGTGACAGCTTTCGTACCTTTTTATCTGAGAGTGTTTCTTGGCCAAAAAGCAAAGCTTTATGCATTGATGCCATTCAAAATCAGCCAAGTCAAACCCACACAGTGTCCGACAAGAACTTTCAATCTCTCTCTGTCTTGTTTTCCTCATGCATCACACTCAGTCTCTCACTCTCTTTATCTTGCAGCCTGTCTCGTTTTTTTCTCTGCCTCTTCTCATCTGATGGCTGTCATTACACTCTTCTCGAACTCCTCACTCAGCTCTCTCTACTGTGTCTGACAGAACGTCTCAGACCGCTGCTATGACTGATATCACCCAGCCTCTTGTTTCTCCGCTAGCTGATCTCATCCCTCTTTCCTTCTCTTTCCCATTTCCTCTTAACACACGCACCGCGCTGAATCGTCTGAGCTTAGCCTCATCTAAAGACTATCACAATCACCATATTTCTCTCCCTGTTCTGGAACTGATTGGCTTGACAGCTCCATTTTAAACAGAAGGATGTGATTGCGCTGTACAGTGTGCTATGAACACGCGTGGCACTTCTCCTGTGGACGCACCGCTTCCTCCTCACGACTGTCAGCTGTGACACACTAAAGCTTTCATGGGAAACAGAGGTCGCTGAACCAGTCTGCAGGCCGGATGGAGTGTGATGAGCCAGAGAGAGTGAGAGAAAGCTCTTTGCGGTAATAATGCTTGGACGCTTTCCACATCTTGAGCACCCTGTAGAGGAAAAATATTTGTAATTCTAGCCTCAAACATCGCTAAACATTAAAAATCACAATATATCACTTAATTGAGTCAGATGAAGTTAAAGGATAAGTGCATCCACAAATGAAAATCATTTACTCACCCTAAACCCATACAACTTTCTGAAGCCGTTCCAAAACAGCATGGGATACGCACGCACACATGAACGAAAAAATATGAATAATAAATGAGAACTGGAGCTTCAAAAAGGACTATAAAAGTATGATAAAAGCAGTCCATATGGCACATATGCACTATATTTCAAATCTTCTTAAGCTTAGAATAGCTTTGTGTGAGGAACAGGCTGAAATTTAAGTTGTCAGCTAAAAATTGTTCTTGATAAGACAGTTCTTTGCTGAACCTAAATATAAAGAAGCTTTTGAAGCTATTTAAAACACTAAAATATGCATTGTAACAAAATTCGGTGAGATATTAGAGCTCTGATTTTATTCAAGTCACTCATTTTCCAAATACACTCTTAAAAATAAAGGTTCCAAACAAAAGTTTTTGCAGTGATGCCATAGAACCTTTTAGGTCCCCCAAATATCTTTTCAGTGAACAGTCCTTAAAATAACAGTTTTTTTTTCTTTCTTTTTTTTTCTTGTGAATGTGTGAATAACATTTTAATAACCTAAAGAAACATTTCCACTATAAAGACCAATACATTTTGAGCAATAAAAAGATTGCATGGATGTTAAAGGTTCTTCATGGAAGCATCAATGCCAATAAAGAACCTTTATTTTTAAGAGTGTATGATGTCCTTATGATGAACTGACAGCAGCTTTGACCGTAAGACCATATTACATCCACAAATAGCGTGTGTCTGAGCAGCATTCAAAATGTTGATTAAAGGTGAGTCGCCCTTTTTTAATTTGTTTTTAATTAATCCTCCTGCACTGCACATCCATCAGTGAAAGTCAAAGTGCAGCGCAAACACATTTCCTCTTCCCGACCCACTGATCTAAAACAAATAACAAAATCAACAGCTGAGGCCTCACAACAAATTACCATCAAATATTCACATAATAAAATACACAAGCACAGCTACACTAAATCTGCTCTGTAAAACGCATCAAGTACAATCAATGGGTAAAAGAGTACAATAAAATCAAGTAAAGATGTCGTTAGTCATGAGTCAGGTTGCTCTATGTTTCCGTAACTCAACCCTAGTTTAATTACAAATGAAATGGCTAGAATTCAATTGCGGCTCAAGAAAAACCTTTAATTGGTGCTTCATTAGTAATAAAGCAGGTTATGTTGCTACTTTTCAGACTAAAGTAACCTTAAAGAAATAAAGTGCACTCCATATTAAAATAATTTATGTCATTCAAAACCTGCATGACTTTCTTTCTTCTGTAAAACACAAAAGGAGATTGTAGGCAGGAGGTTGTTGTAGCTCTTTTCTATACAATGGAAGTACAGAGTAATCATGAGCTGTCAAGCTCCAAAAAGGACCAAAAAAAAAAAAATGCAGCAAGGTATATAAAAGGAGATGTTAAGCAAGATTCCAAGTCTATTTCAAGCTTTGTGTGGGGAAAAAAAGAGTGAAATTTAAGTTCACTGAACACCATTCCTGGACCGTAGCTCTCAGATCTCACTGGAGCTTGACAGCCCAACATGGTGGTTACTTAAAAAGAAAGTCATGCAGTTTTGAAATGAACTGAGGGTGAATAAATTATGACAGAATTTCAAATGTTGGTCATCTTACCATTAGCATGTTCATTTGTGAAAGCGCCCATCACCTGGAAAGGGTTAAAACATCATATGTACAGACTTATCATAAACATCTTACAAAAAGAGAAGTCATGCATTTTAAATCATAAATGTCATAAATGTTGCAAAAACATCTGCTGAATGTTGTTCTGACATCCAACAGGGGACATTTAGGCAATGTATTGAATGTCTAGGCCTTCAGGGTTTAAGAGATATCAACGGCGGCATGTAATTATTCAATTGAAAATTTAAAACCTCTATTAATATACTGATAATCAAATAATGATCATAATATGTAAAGAGCGAGATTATAATGGCTGTTGTCAGCTGTCTTGTATGAGAATTATGTTCAATAATATGGGCTCCAGCAGAATCTCGCCGAAATGACTTATTCAGTCTGTTTGCAGAGTTTGAAATCTCTGTGCAAACATAAAAAAAAAGAAAGAAAACCTTTCGCGCTGCCTGGCTAATCTCTTATTCAAAACCACAGTTCTGCATGATAAATGACCTCACAAATATATTTCTAAAACATATGATTACAGGATTGCAAAATAACGCATAAATAAAAATTGTAAAAAATTGTAAGAAGTTTAAAAATCTTCATAAAACAAAAAATCAGCATGTTTATTCTTCATTTAGCAACACATTTCCTTAAAATACTGTAAAAAAGTCACTATGAAGGTTAAACTCAACAGGCAGATACTTTGTAATGCGAGTACACACACAGACAGAAACATAACAAAAAAGCATCAGTTTTCTCCCATTACATGCTTTATTTGACAAGAACCGAGGCCTCTAACCAAGGCTGTCCTTCGATACTAAACAAGGTCACTATCACACAACCAGACACACACACACACACACACACACACACACTCTCTCTTTGAAAAGAACCGAGAAGCAGACAGGCCTCTTACGCACTCTTTGCGTGGGTCTCCATATCCAAGGCTACTTATTAGAATAAATCCATTTTCATTCTCTCCTCTGCCAGGCAATTAGCCACCTCTCCCTCTCATCAGTCAAAGAGTCAAGCACTGGCACCTGGAAGGTGTGTCTCTTTTTTATCTCTCTTGCTTTCTTTCTTTTCCTGTCCCTCTTTTCTTCTTTTTCCTCCTCTTTTCTGCTTGGCTCTCTCACTCTTTCTCTGTGTGTTTTGAAGCTAGGCCCATTTATCTTCCTCAGACAGAGAGAGTGACGCTTAGCCTGGCAGCTCTGGCCTTGGTGGAGAACTCAAGTGCCTCACCTTCTCTCACCCTGTCTGAGGATGAGACACACACACACACACACACACAGGCATATGTGGTTTATGTGGACTCTCCATAGGCGTAATGGTTTTATACTGTACAAATATATAATACAGTTTAGTATGTTTTTTAAGGCATTGAATTGTCCTCATAAACCATGTGTACATTGTAATAACCATGTCATTATACATTATATTTGCGTCCTACTCTCTCTCTCTCTCTCTCTCTCTCTCTCTCTCTCTCTCTCTCTCACACACACACACACACACACACACACACACACACAAGCGTGCTTTTAAAATGATAGATTGCCTCGGCAACTGGCCTTTCCATGTTTGAACTTATCAGCGGAAAGACTGGATGGCTAAAACCTATAGAAATTAACAAACCCATTGGAGTTTGGGTTTCCATTTCCTCCTCTTCCACCAGTCATTTCCAGTCCTCTATCCTACAACCCCTGTGAGGAAAAAGTGGCAAATGTTGTTAAAAAAAAAAGACACCAAAACGAATAAAATATATTTTTGCTTTTTACCTGCAAAGAAGAAAGTGCTGCCTGTGATTTCTTTTTCATAAAATATATTTCCAGCCCACGTGTAGCTGTGAGCATTAAGAATTTTGCAGCTCCGCTTTGCCACAGCCTACGGCCACATAAAATTGTGTTCAACGATTTGTTAAATATCCATTTTCAGTGGATGCAATAAAACCTGTGGCCCGCTCTGAAAAAAAAAAAAAAATCGTCCTTGAGTTTCAGCTGTTAGGGCTCATCGAAGCTGTTTGAGCCCAACAGAGGGAAGATGCTAATGAAATGTCCCAAGAGGTCATTATATTAAAATCAATAATGCCTCATTTCCATGGTAAAGTTGCTGCCTTACTGGCAAGAATCAGTTGTGTTGTCTGTGCCGATGGGGGAAAAGATAAAAGCCTCCGTTGAGAGGCTTGTGCATTCAAGAGCTCTTTCACAACACAATGGAAAACAATTCCCACCACCTTTTAGAGGAACACTGTGTTCGCGGTCACGCAGACATCTGTGTGCACGTATAACAAAAGACACATTCGCCACTAATGTCAGCTGGGTTTTTATATAAGAGCCGTACGCCGCATGGATTGTGACTGCATCAATGCAAAGTTCTGTTGACTTAATCGCATTCAACGTGCCCTTTAGCGCTGCTTCACAAGATCCTTCAAAAGTGTGTCTCACCGCAGAAGTAAACACAACAGAAGCCCGAGTCTCCCGCTCCCAAATCAGAAACCTATGGATGAAAGAAGGAAATCTGTAGTCTATCCGGGCAGAACAGCCGAGGGTTTACATGCGACATGACTTTATTACTCCTGCACGGGGAGATGTTTTCTGCCAATATTTACCCAGGTCTAATCCCGTCTACTGCCTCCAGGACTAATTGGGGATGATTTTAGGAGTGCTTACTTTCCTTGGGTGGCCAGATATTTAATGCGGCAGTTTCAAAAAAATCAACCTGATTAACATTTTGCTGTCTCTTTGATTTATTAAATGCATGTGCCTCTAATCTCGTCTAATTACATGCAAACACATGCAGCTGGAAGAAAAAGAAAGAGAGAATGAATTAAACGAGAGAAAGGGGCAGAGATAAAACCGCATGCATTGCAGATTTCATGATTGCCATGTTCTCCACCAATCACATCTTATGTCAACATAACAACCAACTGCCTTTAGGGAATAAATGAAATGAGAGCGTTTTCCAGTTTTTTTTATAGGCTATTAGACAAATAATGTGTTTAATATAATACAGAAATGTTATAAAAATAAATCAAATACAGTATATGAATAAATATCAAATGTCGTAATATTTGAATAAATGAGAGACACATTTTGTAGAATGAGCCTTTTATTCTTTTTTATTTATTATGCTTTTCAACACCATACTATCTTTCCTCGTAACCATTCTTTCTCTTGCGCTCTCTTGTATCGCGGCAGGGCTCCAGCATGTCTTCCTCATGTGATTTACTTTCGATTAAGGGATTAAAAATCAATTATGCAGGAAGTCATGCGTGGGTTTGATTACGGCGCCGCAGAACCGAGCAGTTCATCACAAAGAGCTTCATCTCTGCTGCCTTCCGCACGGGCCCAGAAGTCATCACAGAAATGTACTGACAAGCATACTGACAACCTTCGCTGTTTACCACACACCAGACACCTGCATGTAAAGACAAGAAATACAATAGAATTTTGACCAATATTTGTGAATAAGTCACTTTTTTGGGTTAGCCAATAGGGTAGTGTGTAGAGTCCTCAACAGGTGTGTTCCAATTCACATACTTCTAAAACTAAAAGTAGACTGTCTAAAAGTTGAAGAATGTATAGTGCCTTTGGATATACCTTTAAAATACAGAGACATTCATTTTGTTTTATTTTTTATGAAGGGGCAATATTTGCCCCCTGGGATTGATTTTGATTTTTTTTTAAACCTTTGTATAAAAGCAGTTTTTAGTGGTGCAAAGTATTTAAGTAAATGTAATAAGTTACTGTACTTAAGTATGTACTCTTTGCTCAAATAGATTTGTGATGAGTAATGTAATTACTCATTACATTTTGCATGGCACCTAACTTTTTCTGCAGCAGTTTATTTCTGCTACAAAATAAGCTATATTGCCATCTACAGGGCATCCAAGGTATTATATATTGTGCGGTTTGCCGTTAAATGGTTGGTTCTCCCAAAAATAACAATCATTTCATTAATCACTCACCCTCATGTCGTTCCACATCCGAAAGACCTTCGTTCATCTTCGGAACACAAATGAAGATATTTTTGATGAAATCCGAGAGCTTTCCGTCCCTCCATTGGGACCAACGTAATTTACACATTCACAGTCCAGAATGATAGGAAAGACATCATTAAAGTAATCCATGTGACTTCAGTGTTTTCACCTCAATTTTATGAAGTGACGCAATTTTACGAACATATTGGGTAACCCTTTCTTTTACAGTCCCCTAATTTTTAGGTATTTACCTGGTAAATATATGGTAAGTTATAGTTGGTTATTGGTAATTACCACAGGTAACAAGTATGTAAATGCAGAGAAACTACAAACTAATTACTAGGTATTTACCTGGTAAATATATGGTAAGTTATAGTTGGTTATTGGTAATTACCACAGGTAACAAGTATGTAAATGCAGAGAAACTACAAACTAACTACTAAGTATTTACCTGGTAAGCATATGGTAAATTATAGTATTTTAGTGTGTAATTACTTAAGGTGATTAGTATGCAATTACAGAGAAACTACCAGGGAAAAAAACACCACTGTTAAATATCAACTCAACAAAGTACTGTGTACTTGTTACCTGTTTAGGTTGGTAATAACTCCGATTTAATTGTGTACTTCCTCAGAATGTAGGCAGACTATTTTTAGAAACACCTGCAGTATTACCCATCAATTCAAGTTAGGTTTGTAGTTATCCTAGGGTTATGTTGGTAACAGTCCATGTTTATTTATTGCTATCTTGAAATTAAGACGGTAGTTTCCAATAAATTACCTTGTCTTACATAGTTGTTGTTCATTGCTACACCCATTTATAGAGGGTTTATCAAATAATTTACCTTACACTTACCTGGTAACTACCCCGCAGGAACAGTTTTCCCTAATGTCATGGCACATCTTAAATACTGGGTATGTTCTTGCAAATGTTTTTACAATTTACTCAGTAAGTAAAGTGCAACTGTACTGTAAAATGAAGCCTTGTTTATTTCCATGGTATTACCGGAATTGTACCATATAACTTGATCATTCCCTTTTCCATATAGTCACAATTTTTTTACCTCATATGTCCTGCAACGTTACCAAGGAAAACATGACAATTTACTCAGTAAGTAAAGTGAAACTGTACTGTAAAATGAAGCCTTGTTTATTTCCATGATATTACCGGAATTGTACCATATCATTCCCTTTTCCATAGTCACATTTTTATTTATTTGTTTTCCTAGTATGTCCTGCAACGTTACCAAGGAAAACATGACAATTTACTTGGTAAGTAAAGTGTAACTGTACTGTAAAATGAAGCCTTGTTTATTTCCATGGTATTACCGGAATTGTACCATATAACGTACTCGGTTACTAACGTAACCTCGGTTCTCTCTAGAAGAGGGAACGAGTACTGCGTAAGATATCTTACGCTAGGGGAAAATCCTTTTCCGCGAGATATTGAAGCCAAAAATTATCCTTAATTTTGTAATAATGCAAAACGCGTTGCAGCAGCAATGCAGACATAGGCGAGACAGCTCGCGCGCCTATTGGCTGCTCTGCGGCAACTGCAGCAGCCTATCGAGCGAGGCCTGGCGTGACGTCAGACCCAAATCAGGGCACTTCGCGCCCGCTGCGTCACGTCCCGCCGAAATGGGCGTGGTCTAGGCCTATAAATATCGCTCGCAGGCAGCTATTATCTGGTTTTTCATCATCGAAGCAACCAGAGCGTGTGCATGCACGGCAAGATACGCAGTACTCGTTCCCTCTTCTAGAGAGAACCGAGGTTACGTTAGTAACCGAGTACGTTCTCTTACGAGAGGTCTCTCGTACTGCGTAAGATATCTTACGCTAGGGGACCCAATGTAAAACGCCGTGCATGCTGAGATCTGACACCAAAGACCCAAGGGCGAAAGCCCGGGGTACATATAGTGCACAATCACTCAGTGAACTCACAGGGAGTCCGGGAAGAAGGAGGGGTGCAGCCTCACTTTTCCACATAAAGTAGCGTCGATGGGACACGAATTTCATCATACAGACAGGGCGGGGTACGGCCTGAACTGATGGGGAAAAATGTGGGTCTTACACAGTTTGCCCAGCTTTATACTGTCGAACGCTGAGCTGTGCTCAGCAAACGCAGCATTCTGAGCTGAACGCATCAGGTCAGATAATACTGGTAGTTTAGACCGACAGCAGCCTGGCCTGCAGGGCGGGAACCTCTAGGTTATAAAACCTTATAAATGTAGACGGGGAGGCCCAGCCTGCCGCCATACAAATATCTTGCAAGGCAATCCCACTTGACCAGGCCCACGAAGAGGCCATGCCTCTCGTGGAGTGCGCTCTGACACCCAAAGGGCACTGCATGCCCTTGGAGGCGTATGCCAGCGCTATAGCATCAACTATCCATCTGGATAGGCTCTGTTTCGACGCGGCTAGTCCCTTAGAACGTCCGCTAAACGAAACAAAGAGCTGTTCCGTCTGTCTGAAAACAGACGAGCGAGACACATAAGCTCGTAATGCCCTGACTGGGCAAAGGAGGCTCGCGTCTCTTTCCTCATCAGGGACCGGCAGGGCTGACAGAGAGATAATCTGCGCCCTAAACGGTGTGTTGAGGGATTTTGGAACATAACCGTGCTTAGGTTTGAGTATAACTTTTGAGTCATTGGGCCCAAACTCCATGCACGCCGCGCTCACAGAGAGCGCGTGCAGATCCCCTATGTGCTTCACTGAAGCGAGAGCCAGCAAAAACACCGTTTTGAAAGACAGGTGTTTCAAATCGATTGACTGTAAAGGCTCAAATGGCGCACCTTTCATGGCTTCCAGAACCGTAGAAAGGTCCCATACGGGGACTGAGGGAGGTCTGGGAGGATTCAGTCTCTTAGCTCCTCTAAGGAAGCGGATGACTAAATCGTTCCTTCCTATTGACTGACCAAGCGTTGTTTCTGAGAACGCTGCTATAGCCGCCACATAAACTTTGAGCGTGGAGGGGGCCCTGCCCCCATCCAACAGCTCTTGTAGGAAGGAAAGCACCTCCGTCACATCACAGTTTGTGGGTGACACACCACGGGCTGTGCACCAGCCCGAAAACACTGACCATTTCGAAGAATAGAGTCGTCTTGTAGACGGAGCTCTAGCCTGCGTGATCGTGTTTAATACTCCTTTAGGGAGTCCAACATGTACCCGTTGATGGCCCAGACATGAAGGGACCATAGTTCCGGGTGAGGATGCCAGATCGAGCCGCGGGCCTGTGAGAGGAGATCTCTCCTCACTGGTACTGGCCACGGGGCAGTACTTGCCAACTGCATCACGGCTGGAAACCAAGGTTGGTTTTTCCAGAACGGTGCTACCAGCAGTACTGAGCATCCTTCTTCCCTGATCCGTTCTATCACCTGAGGCAGGAGAGAGACGGGGGGAAAAGCATAGAGCGGGCGGCGGGGCCACACATGGGCCAGCGCGCTCCTGCTCTTGGAGAAAAATTCTTGACAGTGAGCGTTTTCTTGAGACGCAAACAGGTCCACTTCCGCTCTGCCGAATTTCTTCCACAGCAGTTGGACTGTCTGTGGGTGTAGAGACCATTCGCCTGCCGGAACATTGTTCCTGGACAGTCTGTCCGGTCCTAAATTCAAGATCCCTGGCACGTGCGCTGCTCTGAGCGAGCGCAGGTTGCACTGAGCCCATACCAGGAGGCGTTCTGCCAGCCTGTACAGTTTCTCGGATCTGATGCCGCCCTGGCGATTTATGTAGGACACCACAGACATGTTGTCCGAACGGACCAAGACGTGGTGACCTTTTATTTGGGGACAAAAACGCGTCAGCGCGTTGTCTACTGCCAGCATTTCGAGGCAGTTTATGTGCAGGAGCTTCTCCCGTTCTGACCACTGGCCGAAGAACGGTCTGCCCTCGAGCAGCGCTCCCCATCCCGAGGTGGACGCGTCCGTGGACACCACTTTCACCCTCGAGGAAGTCCCCAGGCTTACACCTGATTGGTACCAGTCGTTCGCTTTCCAGGGTTTCAGAGCTGTAACGCATTTCTGATTGACCCTGAGGCGAAGCAAACCGGGTGCCCACGCTTCGCGTGGGACTCGCGCTTTCAGCCAAAACTGCAGCGGGCGCATGCGGAGCAGACCCAGCTGGAGCACTGACGATGCTGAGGCCATGAGACCTAGCATCTTCTGAAATTTCTTGAGCGGGACAAACGCGCCGCAGCGAAAAGAGTTCGCTGTGCGTCGAATGTCTACCGCGCGCTGTTGTGATAGTCGCGCTATCATGGATAGTGAGTCCAGTTCTGTGCCCAGGAAAGATATTTTCTGACTGGGTGACAGGGAGCTCTTTGCCCAATTGACACTCAGACCCAAATCCTCGAGGTGATCGAGTAAAATGGTCGTGTGTTCTATGAGCACTGCGCGAGATTGCGCTAGAATCAGCCAATCGTCCAAATAGTTCAGCACTCGCATGCCTCTCATTCTGAGGGGTGCGAGCGCCGCATCCATGCACTTCGTAAATGTACGGGGTGCTAGGGACAAACCGAACGGCAGGACTGTGTACTGATATGCCTGGCCCTCGAAGGCGAATCTCAAATATCGCCTGTGACGTGACGCTATCTGTATTTGAAAATACGCGTCTTTCAGATCTATTGACACAAACCAATCTCCTTGGCGAATCTGCACAAGGATTTGCCTGGTCGTGAGCATCCTGAACTGTCGCTTCACAAGCACTTTGTTCAGTTGCCTTAGATCTAGTATGGGTCTGAGACCCCCGTCTTTTTTCGGTACCAGGAAGTATCTGCTGTATAGCCCTCCCTCGCTCTGATCTTGAGAGAGAGGTTCTATGGCCCCTTTGCTCAATAGTTTCGTCACTTCAGCTCGAAGTAGATGTGCTACTTCTGTTTTTACCGTGGTCTCGACGCGCGCCACATAGCGGCGAGGGCGTCGGCGAAACTGCAGCGAATAGCCTCTTTCTATAATGTTCAGCACCCACTTCGAGACCCCGGGTAGCTTTGCCCATGCGTCTGCATGGATAGCTAGGGGTCGAATACGAAGCGCGCTCCGCTCGCTCAGCGATGGAGAAGCTTCGGTGTGCTGTAACACAAGCGTGTCGCTCGTGACATTTGAGGCATGGGGCGCGCTGATGACAGCGGGCAGATTGCCTGCGCTCGACTCCTCTGCGGTGGTTAACCGCGAGGGGGAGGGCTGGGCGGTTCCCGTGGGAACTGTCATGTCTATGTGTGGATGTGGGCGCGGGACAGCGGGCACATTTATCACACCGAAAGCATCGTTCGCTTGCGTGAAGCGAGTGCACGTTGGTTTCGTTTTTACAGAAACCGTGAGACATGCATAACGTGGTGTTAGTGGGCACTGGGTAGTGGGCACGTTCACCATGTTTGAAGCGCAACCGATCTGAGTCGGTTTTATGTGCGCGAGCCCTGTGTGACAGGCTGTGCTTATGTGTAGGGATGGGCACTGGGCAGTGGGCATTCTTACTACACACGAAACACCATCGGCCGTGGCCGGGACACCAGAAAATACACTCTTTTGGGGATTTATCTGGGTAGCCGTGAAAACGGCATTTGTGTGCAGGCAAGCGGGTGACAGAACCGACTTGTTGGCTGCAGAAAACACTGGAACAGTCACATTTTCTGGAACTGGACGAGCGAATAGCTTTGGTGTGAGTCCGGCCGCAGCGGGACTGGAACACCGTCGTTTTCCTAGCTGTGCTAGGACGACTTCGGGGCCTCGGGCTTCACCGTGATCCTAGGTCGCGAGCCGCGTCCTGCGGGGCGGCGACCGGATGAGCGGGAGCGCGGTCTCGCGCTTCTGGCCTGGCGGCGCTGTGAAGTGGAGGCAGTGGACGGTGGCTGTGGCTGTGAGCTCTGAGCAGACGGTTTCGCACGGCCTGCTGCAGAGCTGGAGCGCTTCGGGAGGAAGTGCTTCATAGCCTGAGACGCTTTCTGTACCTCTGCGAATCTCTCCGCGAAATCCTTGACGGAGGATCCAAAGAGGCCTGTAGCGGAAAGCGGGGCGTCGAGGAACGCGGTGCGTTCAGACTCGGCCATTTCCGAGAGCGTCAGCCAGAGATGTCTCTCAGACACGGTGAGAGAAGCCATAGTCCGTCCAATGGCTTGTGCTGCGGACTTAGTAGCACGAAGAGCGAGGTCCGTGGCACTCCTTAAGTCCGGCACGCAGATCGCGTCAGGTCCTTCCTCGTCCAGCTTACGGAGGAGATCGGCCTGGAAGATCTGGAGCGTTGCCATGGTGTGCAACGCTGACGCAGCTTGCCCGGCGGCGGAGAAAGCGCGGTGGAGCAAGCTTGACGTCGTGCGGCAAGCTTTAGAGGGTAGGG
This sequence comes from Rutilus rutilus, assembly GCF_951802725.1. Taxonomy (NCBI): domain Eukaryota; kingdom Metazoa; phylum Chordata; class Actinopteri; order Cypriniformes; family Leuciscidae; genus Rutilus; species Rutilus rutilus. The sequence goes on from NC_140214.1 coordinate 8,107,948, forward strand.
CCGGCTTAGCGCGCCGTCCAGCGGAGGGCGGGCATAAGTGGGCCGCTATCGCCTCTTCAACCAGCGGCAGCGAGAGGTATCCTTTGTTCTTGGCATCGTCAACGGCGGAGAATGCCAAAGAAACAGCAGGACGCACTCTAGCAGAATAGGGGGCGCTCCAGGACTTGGCGACTTCTTCGTGTAACTCAGGAAGAAAGGGCGCCGGTCTGGACACAGGCGAAGCGCGCTCCCCAGGCAGGAAAAATCCATCCAGCCGGTTGTGAGCGGGCTGCTCAGGCGAAGACCACTCGAGGCCGAGGCTCGCCGCGGCCTGTGCGAGTACTCGCATGAGTTCCGTCTCAATGGAAGCTCTCTTGCCTGACGATGTGCGGGCAGGGGGTGCGGGGTCCTCAGAGCCCGCCCAATCCTCACTGCCTGACGCCAGGATAGAGCAGGAATCATCCTCTCCCAGCAGGGCTTCCTCATCCGCGATATCAACGGAAGCGGCGGCAGACGGCGGCCGCTGTCCGTCAGGAAGCGAAACAGAAGAAGCCGGGGAAGCAAGCGGGCGAACCGGCGAGCTTTGGCGGCTGAGGGAGGGTTCCGGGGCCCGCTGGGCACGGCGCTTTTTACGGCGCGACGCCGCGGCGGGCGGGGGAGCAGTCTCGGTGAAGACGGCTAGGCGAGTCCTCAGAGTCGCCATTGCCATCAGCTCGCAGTGAGGGCATCCGCCGTCAGCGAGCGCGAGAGCTGCATGTTCCTCACCCAGGCAGGAAACGCAGATCACGTGGCGGTCCCCGTCGCTGAGTGTGGCTCTGCACGAGCCGCAGGAAGGCATCTTTAAAAAGACGCTAGCTCTTTTAGAAATGTGTGTCGCGGCGGCGACACACACACACAGAAATACAGTGTAATTAAAAGAGAAGGATATAAGCGCCGGAAAGCGCAGCAGGAAGGCAGGAAGGTGGCGCGGCCAGCGACTTCAGTGACTCGTCCCGCTGAAGGTGCTCTCTCTCGACGGCGCGGCTTCTAATCCAGCTCCAGCGATGCGTGTGCTTCGCTTGAAGGATGAAAAATCAGATAATAGCTGCCTGCGAGCGATATTTATAGGCCTAGACCACGCCCATTTCGGCGGGACGTGACGCAGCGGGCGCGAAGTGCCCTGATTGGGTCTGACGTCACGCCAGGCCTCGCTCGATAGGCTGCTGCAGTTGCCGCAGAGCAGCCAATAGGCGCGCGAGCTGTCTCGCCTATGTCTGCATTGCTGCTGCAACGCGTTTTGCATTATTACAAAATTAAGGATAATTTTTGGCTTCAATATCTCGCGGAAAAGGATTTTCCCCTAGCGTAAGATATCTTACGCAGTACGAGAGACCTCTCGTAAGAGAACCTGATCATTCCCCTTTTCCATATAGTCACAATTTTTTTTACCTCATATGTCCTGCAACGTTACCAAGGAAAACATGACAATTTACTCAGTAAGTAAAGTGAAACTGTACTGTAAAATGAAGCCTTGTTTATTTCCATGGTATTACCGGAATTGTACCATATCATTCCCTTTTCCATAGTCACTTTTTTTTTTTTTTTTTATGTCCTGCAACGTTACCAAGGAAAACATGACAATTTACTCAGTAAGTAAAGTGCAACTGTACTGTAAAATGAAGCCTTGTTTATTTCCATGGTATTACCGGAATTGTACCATATCATTCCCTTTTCCATAGTCACATTTTTATTTATTTGTTTTCCTAGTATGTCCTGCAACGTTACCAAGGAAAACATGACAATTTACTTGGTAAGTAAAGTGTAACTGTACTGTAAAATGAAGCCTTGTTTATTTCCATGGTATTACCAGAATTGTACCATATAACCTGATCATTCCCCTTTTCCATATAGTCACAATTTTTTACTAGTATGTCCTGCAACGTTACCAAGGAAACCATGACAATTTACTCAGTAAGTAAAGTGAAACTGTACTGTAAAAGGAAGCCTTTTTATTTCCATGGAATTACTGGGATCTTACCCTATAATCTGTTATAGCTACGTAACTGTAGCTATTACAGATTATAGGGTAAGATCCCAGTAATTCCATGGAAAAAAAAAGGTTTCCTTTTACAGTAACGTTCCAGTTTCACTTTACTTACTGAGAATGTTCAACGTGATCTCATGAGAATACGTGTGTATTTTTACGTAAAGTGTAATTCTACCATACGTACATTTACTTACGTTTTACACACACAGAAACGTATAGTATTTACAGCACTAAAACGTAAAATGTTTGCATAACAGCACAAAAACATAAATTATTTACGTATGAACAACTCTATACCGACGTACATATTTGTACGCATTCTTATTTATGCATATTAAAATCGTGGCATTAATGTTTTGACTCTATTGCATTCAAATGTCTTATCAATTACGTTTTCAGTCGCATTTATGCAGTTTACTCAAGAAATAGACTAATAACATTTCGCTCTGTTCGTGCCTTCTGCTGCAAACTCGTTTCGGAGGATTAGCATGCAGTTAAACAAGAATACACTTTAAAACCTTAAAAGTAACGTTACCTTATTTAATCGTTTAACCATTTTAATATTTAGTTTATTTACAGTGAGACACAAAATGCGTTTTCTCCAATAATAATACACCAAAACCCAACATAAATTCACAAAAGACATCAATTTTATTATAGCCTACTTGATATAATCCAAATCTTTAGAATCCATACGTTTGCAAGAAAGAGATCCAAATCCAGCCCTTTATCCAGTGAGTGATCTTCATCTCCATTCCACAGGCTTTAACAACAGCGCAGTCTGTAACTGTCAAATCCCGCCGCGGACCCGCGCTCGTGATGATGAATTCAAATTCAAAAATTGCGCCCTCAAGAAGCGTTACGACATGTTTTACGGCAGTGATATCAAACGCTCATTGGCTCTCGCCTGTTGGTCTATGTTCGTCACAGATTGCGACATGCCGTATTTCAGTCGGTAAACTATATTTGAAATGGAGAAGCGCGCGCGCCTTCACACAGAGCGAAGCCGGATTAACATTTTCATGGATTAATAACTTAAATTCTGCTCTGTACCTCATTCAAAACTATTATATACTGAAAGAGAGGACTGTGACTGCAACACATCGTCATGTGAACGACTTTTGGTACCGGTTTTGACATTTTCACAATAAATAAATTATTGTGATTACACGTATGTTGTTTTTCTTCATAACTGTAGCCTATGTAGTTTTCTATCTTTGAAAATTACGTGTTAATACTACGTATTAACAATGAGACCAGGCTGGAATGTTTTAGTTAAGTTGCAGAACACACGGTAAAAGTTTGTGATTTCAAAAATGTTTAAGCAGTAGCAAAGGATAGTTGTGGTAAGAGTCTGGTAATACCATGGAAATAAACAAGGCTTCCTTTTACAGTACAGTTTCACTTTACTTACTGAGTAAATTGTCATGTTTTCCTTGGTAACGTTGCAGGACAAATGAGGTAAAAAATTGTGACTATATGGAAAAGGGAATGATCAAGTTACATGGTACAATTCCGATAATACCATGGAAATAAACATGGCTTCATTTTACAGTACAGTTTCACTTTACTTACTGAGTAAATTGTCATGTTTTCCTTAGTAACGTTGCAGGACATATGAGGTAAACAATTGTGACTATATGGAAAAGGGAATGATCAAGTTATATGGTACAATTCCGGTAATACCATGGAAATAAACAAGGCTTCATTTTACAGTACAGTTACACTTTACTTACTGAGTAAATTGTAAAAACATCTGCAAGAACATACCCAGTATTTAAGATGTGCCATGACATTAGGGAAAACTGTTCCTGCGGGGTAGTTACCAGGTAAGTGTAAGGTAAATGATTTGACAAACCCTCTATAAATGGGTGTAGCAATGAACAACAACTATGTAAGACAAGGTAATTTATTGGAAACTACGTCTTAATTTCAAGATAGTAATAAATAAACATGGACTGTTACCAACATAACCCTAGGATAACTACAAACCTAACTTGAATTGATGGGTAATACTGCAGGTGTTTCTAACAATAGTCTGCCTACATTCTGAGGAAGTACACAATTAAATCGGAGTTATTACCAACCTAAACAGGTAACAAGTACACAGTACTTTGTTGAGTTGATATTTAACAGTGGTGTTTTTTTCCCTGGTAGTTTCTCTGTAATTGCATACTAATCACCTTAAGTAATTACACACTAAAATACTATAATTTACCATATGCTTACCAGGTAAATACTTAGTAGTTTCTCTGCATTTACATACTTGTTACCTGTGGTAATTACCAATAACCAACTAAAACTTACCATATATTTACCAGGTAAATACCTAGTAATTAGTTTGTAGTTTCTCTGCATTTACATACTTGTTACCTGTGGTAATTACCAATAACCAACTATAACTTACCATATATTTACCAGGTAAATACCTAGTAATTAGGGGACTGTAAAAGAAAGGGTTACCAAATATTGACCTGCATTTCTACCAGAAAGACTCGGGAGGCAAAACAGCGTAACGAAGCATCAATTTATTAACAGCCCAGCAAGCATTTACAAAGTTCTTTGGCGTAGGCCCCGTCCGTAGCTCGCAATCCAAGGGGAACGGAATACGAAAGACGAAGGCAGGGGCGCAGCCGACCCCTGGGAGGAATGGACAGGGACCATCCTGGTGGTGGTGGGGAGGATGGAGGGAATTGATGGCGTCAGCATCTGCAAACTCAGACATGTGTAAGTACCGATCTTTTATACTGCAAGTATTTGAACACGATTGGTTAGATGTGAAGGTTCCTGGCAGAACTTTAAGCTAAAACTTTCATGTGTGTTGTGTTGACTCAAGACAGGAAGTTGTTCCGTGAACGCGCTTTGGATAGTACTGTTTTGTAAATACAGAGGTAAATTATGTTTTGTTGTGCAAACAAAGTTCTTGCATCACAGAAAGCTCGCTTTATGATTGGGTATGGTTTTGTTCCACATGACAATCTACAGATTGCCCAGTTGTATCTCCCTTTAAAACCTAATGATAAACATGCAATGGGAGCTCTGATTGATTGTATTCAGGAACTTAAATGATGGTTAACAAATAATTTCTTGACATTAAATGAAGACAAAACCGAAGTGATTCTGTTTGGGCCTAGTGATGCTTTTAATGCCAGCACCTATGACCTTGGTTATTTAACCCAATGGGTCACTTTCGATTTGATTCTGGTCTTAAGTTTGATAAGCAGATCAATGTGGTAGTTAAGTCGTGTTTTTTCCAACTTCGTCGCCTAGTAAAAGTCAAATCGTTTTTATCTCTAAAACATTTTGAAAAAATGATTCATGCATTCATCACTTCCCGTTTAGACTATTGCAATTCGCTCTATTTTGGGATTAATAGGTAATCTATGGAGCGATTGCAATGGTCCAAAATGCAGCGGCCAGGCTTCTGACTAGCTCACGTAAGTTTCAGCACACTCCAATTTTGATCTCCTTGAAATGGTTGCCGGTTAAATCCAGAGTAGAACTTAAAATATTAACCCTAGTTTTTAAATCTTTACATAATCTTGCACCAGTCTATCTTGCTGAGTTGGTGCACTCACACAACTCTTCGCGGCCACTCAGATCGGGACATTTAGGAATGTTGTCCATCCCTAGGTCCAGATTGAAACACCGTGGTGATCGAGCGTTTTCTATTGCTGGTCCAACACTCTGGAACAAGCTCCCTGTGGCCATCCGAACAGCAACATCTTTTTCTGTTTTTAAATCTATGCTTAGATCCTATTTTCTTGAACAGATGTTGTTAGTCTAAAATATGTTATGTAGTTGTCTTTTATCCCTTTGTAAATTACAGTGGGTACGGAAAGTATTCAGACCCCCTTACATTTTTCACTCTTTGTTATATTGCAGCCATTTGCTAAAATCATTTAAGGTCTTTTTTTTTCCTCATTATTGTACACACAGCACTCCATATTGACAGAAAAACACAGAATTGTTGACATTTTTGCACATTTATTAAAAAAGAAAAACTGAAATATCACATGGTCCTAAGTATTCAGACCCTTTGCTCAGTATTTAGTAGAAGCACCCTTTTGATCTAATACAGCCATGAGTCCTTTTGGGAAAGATTCAACAAGTTTTTCACACCTGGATTTGGGTATCCTCTGCCATTCCTCCTTGCAGATCCTCTCCAGTTCTGTCAGGTTGGATGGTAAACGTTGGTGGACAGCCATTTTCAGGTCTCTCCAGAGATGCTCAATTGGGTTTAATTCAGGGCTCTGGCTGGGCCATTCAAGAACAGTCACGGAGTTGTTGTGAAGCCACTCCTTCGTTATTTTAGCTGTTAATATTGTGTTATTTTAGGTGAACCTTCGGCCCAGTCTGTATATTGGAAATACAGTCAACATGTTGGATATTTACAATTTGAGATCAGTGCGGCCCGACGTTCTTCCTATCATATTCAATCACTCTTAACACATCACACCACAGGAAAATCTTATCAGATAATCTGTAGAACCATCAAGATAATCGGGACTTTACCTAGGATTGTCGGAAAGGGAGAATTGGGCCCAATATCGGCCGATTATCTTATAGTGTGTGCCCAGCTGTACTCACCCAAACTTGTCACTTAAGGCAACTTTACCTTTTTCCAAATTTTCCTTTCTTTTATTTTGTGATTATTTTAATTCATTTCTGTGTAAAGCACTTTGAATTACCATAGTGTATGAAATGTGCTATATAAATAAACTTGCCTTGCCTTGCCTACACAAATGTGAATGCATTAGCAGGTTTCTGAATCACAGGTGTTTGAATATATGAGATGAGGTCATGGCTTAGACTATTTAATTTTACTTAACGTTATTTCGTTGATCTGCTATATTGAAGAGAGCTTTCTGAAGGACATTGGTTTACTTTGTGCCCTTTTGGAGCACTTGAGCTTAACTGAGACTTGAGTGTCTGTAGACGTTTAAGAGGCTGTTGTGTCAACCTTGATTTATGCAATATTAAGGTGTTCAGTTTTAATGACTTCAGAAAATAGACATGTGATTGCTCTCCTCACAAATCAACTGTTTATTGTTTTTCACTGACATATCTCTTAGGTGTTGAGGACTAGCACCTGAGCCCAGATTCAGGACGAGTAAAATATTTGAGTACCATTAAAATCACATACTCTACAAGTTTTAATCAAATGGTATTTGAATTGGTGACTTGTAATGGAGTCATTTTTGTTGTAGGGTATCTCCACTTTTACCTAAGTATGGTTTTCAGGTACTCTTTACACCTCTGGCAATTTTTATAAATGATCTTATTAAATTGATCTGTATTGTATGTCAATTCAATCAATCAGAATCATAGTTCATCATCAAGCTGTTTGTTACCAATACAGTTTTATCAACATTAACAAAGGCATCTTTACACTGAAAACGTGGAACAGAAGCTGCATCTGACCATAGGCGTCGATTTCGGGGGAGACGGGGGGGACGTGTACCCACCAGATTTCGTCATGAGTCATTTTGTACCCACCACTTTTAACTTCCGTCCATATTAATTTGACTTTTGGTTTGATTTTTTTTGACCGTTTTCATTGGTTGTGGAGCAATATGAGAGAGAAATTTGGTAATCATTGTCTGACCCAACAAAAAAACATTATAATATTCATTTTATTTTTCCGTGTTCGCATTTATGAGGGAAAAAACAACGTGTCAGTTCTCTGTTACGGACGTGAGCACTCTGAAAGCGGCACTAAAAGGCTGCTTTAAAACTTTCACAGAGACCTCAAACAGAACAGCTGCCTGTGAATTTCGTTTTGTATTAATTATATCTTAATTTTAATCAATGTTTCATGAACCAATTGCCTGGATTTAATAAATAAGAAGTAAATAGGCCTATAGCAGATAATCACGACATTGGAGGCGCCGGCGAGTGAACTGGAGTTCGTCTCATAAATGAACCGAAACTCAGCGTATAATGCACATTCACATTCACAGCGTATTTAGACACATTTAGACGCAGTCATAATCATTACTTTTACCGGTTCTTTGTGGCAAGCTTTATGCGTGCGGTCGTGCGCTTGAGTGCGGCTATATTACGTAAACGCTCATTATCCTGTAGGCTATAAGTAATATAAAGGGGCGATTTGTCCACGAATGACTTAAATGAACAACTAGCCTACTAGTCGACTAGGAAAAAAACTTTTAGTTGGAAGCAGCCCTTATTCCACATATTTTCGAACCAGGAAACAGGACATCTGTGTTGAACGAGCGACCCTGCGGAAAGAGCGAGCGGAGCGGAATATTCAGAAATGCGCTCTCCACTCACGAGCTCTGATTGGAACAAACCCGAACCTCACTGTCTGCTGAACTTGCGCAGAAACATCAAAATATAACCAGCTTTTTAAAATGTTTTTTAAAACTAAACACTATTTTAGCACAAATTATGAGCTTATTGGCGATTTTTTTTATAATTATTGACAAAATTAGAATATAGTAATTTTTTTTTTTTTTTTTTGGGTGGGCCTGTTGAAAAGTGGGGCCGTGCCTGAGCTACAGGACATCGTCTTTCAAAACATAGTCTGCGCGAAAGAGAGAAAAAAAATTAATGCGTCATTGTACCCAGCACTTCTGAAAATGCACTTCCGAATGCGTCTCTGTCCCCAGCACATTTCAAACCAAACTGACGCCCATGCATCTGACGTAGCATGTATGCTGCTCAAATGTGGTATAAATGTATTTACATAATTGCATAATGATATGAGATTTATGTCATTTTAAAAGCTTACATAAAGTATATAAGTTATAAAATTAGAATAAGACTGCAATATTGTGACAAATATCATGATAAATAATTGGTGATTATTGCCCTTGATATTGTAATAATGATTATTAATATTGATTAACAGAATTTATTAATAGCGCCATATCAATCTTTTAGGCTACACAGACAAAACAAGCTGAAAACCATTTATGTATTAGATTATTGCTTTTTACGCACAGCTATTTTTTTCCAAATTGGGTAATAAAAGCAAGCCAAGAACGTTCCTCATCACTGAAGTAGTCAATGACTTTGACTTATTCATTGCAAGTTCACAGACATCTGCGCTCACGCAAAAACTCCCGTTATAATCAATGAAGCTGGCTATGCTGCATAATAAATCTCTTTTTACATTGTATCTGCACTTTGTCGTTTATGATGAGAGAATTTGTGAGAATGCAGAACTAAGTAGAAGAGAACGCATAAGAAAACGTAAGAGTTTTCAACAGATTTCTTCTTCACCGGTGACTAATCTAATTTCTTTTGATGGGCCATTCATGCGCTCAACAGATGTGTCTGTGATTGGTTATAATGCTGAACACTGCAAAAATAAATAAATAAATAAAGCTGTATAAACCAGTATTTTATGTAATGTAATTTAAATGTAATGCCGCAATCAACACTTATTTAACCTTTCGTTGTGCGGGGGTATTTTTGCTGCCGTATGTATTTGGGGGACACTTTGGTGGCATTTTTGTCCCAAGCCCCCATTAATTCCCGACCCTGCATACTACATACAACTTTTATGCAAGACACAGCATCTAGCTAAATCATTTACATTCATTTTGTATTATTATTTTTGGCATTTTGCTAAGTTCGTGCTCCTGTAGCTCAAGGCCGTGAGTTTGTTTCACATGGAACACATGGACTGACAAAACAGAAGGCGGTGCAAGTTACTGTGGAAAAAAGTTTCTGCCAAATGAATAAATATAAACTTCTGCTCTTGTGCTAACTTTAGCCATACATCTCTCCACAATCTTACCATCCAAAGACTGCAAATTTGATGTCAGCAAAAAGAGCAAACTGACTGGCAGGCAGAGAGTGTTTCTGATTGGCTAAAAGGTTGGGCCGCCCCCATGCCTCGTTTTTGCTGTTTACAGGGCCTAAAAGGGGTGTTATAACTTAGCACACATATTTCAGTGATATCTTTTATGTAAAAAAAAAAAAAGTGCGTACAGCACCTTCAATTTTTCGGTTAACACATTTATAAAACTCCTGTGCAAGTTGATAAAGAACATCACATAATCCTCCTCTTCCGATGTGCAGGGGAGTGTGGCTAATATTAGCACAAATACTTCAAAACTCTACCAGAAATAGTAGACCATCTGGCCACCTTTGGCATAGTGTTTTCAACAAAGTATGAATTGGGACACACTAATCTCACAAACTATTTGTACAGACTGTATATGAATTGTGCCGGAGCCAGTGCTGATGGCAGGTGGAATCGTAGGTCATGTGACTGCCATAGTCGTTTCCTGCTCTGTGCCGCAGTCTGTCAGTTTGGATCCGTATCGAGGGTTTGTTTTATTTTAACGAGCTGTCATCTGTTTCTGAGCGTGCTGTGGTAAACGTCAGATCCTGAGTGAGGTCGTAAAGTAAAAAAGAGATTTGGCTCTTATCCGGAAGTGTTCAGAGGTCATAATCCCGTTTGCCTGGGGACGGCCGCAGTGCGGACAGCTCTGAGATGTATTTCAGAGCCGGACAAATTCTACCTGTCAGGATTATTGATTTGCCAATACATGTGAATGGGCTCAGTGAAGCCCTGGCAATAGAAACGGCTTTAACTTTACACTGCGGAGAGAAGAAGGTTGTGCCACTGTCTCCGCTTGGGTCTGTGTTGGTTTACGGCATCTTGTTAGTAGAGCATTTGTATGTGAAGATTTTTATGTCATGACCGCCAGCTGCCCGGACTCGAGATGAGAAGCATCTGTCATCTGAGAGAAAAGTGCTGAAACACACACATTCGCTTTAATATATTCTTCTTGTAGACCTTCATTAATGCCTAATACTCATCATACAAGAAATATATGCCTATCAGACGGTGTATATAAACAGAATACAGGACAGTCTTAATCGAGACAAGGAAACCTCGCATCCAGGAAATTTAGATGTTTGCTGAAACCTGCCAAGCCCCAAATCTCATTAAATAAAAGGACCATCTGTTTCTCATGGCCAGTTGCTTTCTGAGAGCTTTGAATGATGCCGAAAACATAAATCACACTTTAAGCGTGGATGGTACCAGAAGGTGAATATATGTTTTTTGTGATAACTTTTCCAAAAGCAATAAACAGGACAAGTATCAGCAACACGGTAAGAAAGAGAGAGAGAGGTTTAAACAACATTACCTGATGTCAGACGCCCCAAAGCTCATCATTCTGTCACGACTGTGCTTGTCTTCAAATGACTTTATGATCTGAAAATCGAAAAGTACAGCCCAGAGACTCTTGGCACAAGATCAAGTTCACTTTGCACTTAATCTGACCAAAAACGTGCCACTTAGAAAGGAAGAAATCATCTGACCGACTTGTAAAACAATCAACTTAGTTTGAAGACATAAGGTGGAAAATGTATGTTGGCTTAGTGGTTATAATTCCTGCCCATCCAAATGCAATAAACACCAAGTGCCTCAAACATAAGTTTTGTTCAATTAAATCCAATCCAATCCAACCAGTTTTGTTAAATCCAATCTTTTTAAGTACTAATGGAATATTAAATATACAGCATAGGCTATACAGCAATATACAGCACAGAAAATGCATTAAAGCCAGCCAAAATAAATGTCTATTTAGATATCTATGCACCCTCTGGTGCTCTTCAGTCACTTTTCAAAAAAGTTTGTTTTGAAAAAAATTATTTTATTCATAGGAATGGTATGACACTTTTTTGTCACTTGCTATGAATACACGCACACACGCGCTCACACACACACAAATCATAGACGTGATTCGAAAAAGGTATGAACTGGTCCTAAAAGTAGTCACACTTGTACTCCTGGCTATCAAAAGTGGTCGCCGTATAGAATGGTATGGTGTGGATGGTATGGATTAATTGTATGTATTGTATAGTAAAAATTGTAGAAACAAATGGATCATAACCATTTCCTAAATATTACTTATTACCATAAAATTCCCTCAAAATACAAAATATTAAATAAACAATATTATTGAAAAAAAACAAAACAAATATTACATTCATTTTACTGACAAAAAAAGTTTTATTTGAAGTGTTCGGCCACTTTTGACTTGAAGGAGTATGAGTTTGACCCCTTAATAAGGAGCACCTCAAATCTAAAAACTTTATCTTACAAATGACTTGTAATTGTGAGCTTCTATATGTGTATTATACAGGTAATTGATTGAAATCATTTTATAAACTTTAGAAAGCAAATATGCATGGTTTGTGGTCTAAGAATTATACACATTTAAATAGGCTATATAAAAATAAACATAATATGTGAATATGAATACTAAAACCAAAACCCCTGACTCAGCTGCTCATTTAACATTATAGACAGTCACTGTAAAGTAAGATATGTTCCTGGCTCAACACATTTTGTTGATCTTGGAACAACATTCCTGTCTGAAATTTGAATCATAACCCAATCCCAATCCCTACCCCTAAACTTAACCATACCCATAAATTATCCCTAAAATCAGAGGGAAACGATCAGTGAATAACAGTGATGTAGAAGCACCTAAACCTGCTTGTAAGACTAAACTTGACTTAAACTGTAAACTTGTCCCTCAAAATCTGATTGGTTGATTGGAATGTTATTCCACGACCAACAACGATTTTAATCCAGGAACATGCTGTATTTGGTGAAATGACATTCACCATATTTAGACACAACAAGTGCCAGATGGCAAAAAAAAAAATTCAAAAATTCAGAATTCAAACCTGAATGCGGTTTGGATGAATGTTGTGTATTTTATATGTAGCATGTTTTTTTCTGTTGAGACAACAAAAAAACTTTTGCTGCCTGTCTGAACTAAGCCAACTTCAGCTACACTGCATGCTTTAGCATACTGAATGTCACTTCGTATTTGATGTCATACAGTGATGACTAAAGTGTTATGTAGGCTGTGCAGTTCAGTGTGTGATTGAAAACTCACTGGGTAGGAGAGAGAAACAGTGTTTGTATTTACATAAACAGAACTATTCATGTGCAAAGTGTACACTAAACGCCCACATACACAGATGCATCCCAACAGCATCACACACGGAACTGCGCGGGATGGGTGAGTTATTTGTTATAATTCAGCTGTAATTTCAGAATTTTCAAACTTTCGGAAGAGATTTATTAGTCCGAAGGGAGAGCGCATCAATCTTCCTCTGGCTTTAGCCGCGTGCTGTCACAAGATAGATGCTCTCAGCAGCCCCCCCACCACCCGACACCACAGAGCGGTCATATCGGCCTCCGTCAAGCCTGGATGACCACTGCTTCCCCCAATACAACCTCTAGCACTTAAAACCCACATCCTCAGCTCCCATCCACACCCTGAAGCAGGAGGGTTTTTGGTGAATGCATTTTTTTGCACTTGCACACAGGTCTGTGCAGGAGTCAGTATTTAAGCCTGTCACGGTGATAAATGACTGTTTCAGATTAATTTCTCCTTTAATGTTCACATTTTTGCTTTTCCAAATGTACCCAATGACTTATTCTCGAGACACATGCCATTTGCTCTGCAGTTAAACAGAACCACACGGGAACCAGCGGAATTGAATGCTAAAATGTTAGATTCTAGGTTTGCTGAGTCACAACATGTGACGTTCCATCATGAAATTGACATGATGTGAATTTTTCTGGTAAAAATTGGATAAGGTGTATATATTTTAATGAGGATTTAGTCATACAGGGCTGTGCACCAATAGAATTTAAAATGCTATATGAATTTCCATACTACATGAATTTCAGTTGCAAATTTGTAAGGAAGTAGAATTGAAATTCAAAGAAATTCATGCCTTTTTTACTAGAATTGCACAGTGTGTCGAGACAAACTTTGAATGTTGGCCTTAAAAGTTCAAAATGTACAAAATATATATATACATTTGAAGGTTTATAGGCCTTTCAAAAAGACAGACAGACAAACTGACTGATTGATTGGTTGGTTGGTTGGTTGTTTGTTGATTGATTGATTGTTTGATTGATTGTTTGGGAACCAATTCTTTAGTTTTGATATTTCAGATTTTCACAAAATAATCATCGGCATGCATAATATTATACTACTTGGAATGAAATGATGTCATCTATGCATTGATTCTGCAGGAAGATGGCAGTGTGTTTTAACTGCTCATGCAGTGCTGAATGCAAAGCCAGCATAAGCTTCGCATTATTTGAATTCATGCGCTCTGAATAACAGCTGTCGCAGGTATTTGAAAAGATGCCTATTTGGGTCCTATGGAGCGTTCAGCCACCGAAGGTAAGCTCGACTTCTTAACTTTGTGTGTGTGTGTGTGTTTTCAAGCTCACAAAATGGCGCTTCAGTCTAATGTTGTGTTCCCACAGAAGCCATTTAGTTCCCGACTGGTCACACAAATGCAAACACACACGGTCCCAGGTTTTCAATGAATGTATGAGCAATTGAGCAAAAGAGAGAAAAGGATTTCTGGGTGACAAAACACAAATTGGATGTTATTGCTCTGTCCTTCCAGTGCTGTTTTTTTTTTTTTTTTTTTATGTTTTCATATGCCAGAGGTACTGTTTGGAGGATAAGAGCTCTTCAAATGCTCCAAATCAATATATGATGTTTTAGATCACACACACACACACACACACACACACACACACACACACACACACACACACACACACACACACACTCTCCATGCAGCAGGTTAATAGACTGCGTGAAAGAGGACAAATCTCATCAACATGTCATGCTACTAGAGATGGCTCAAGATGGCTTACATTTGTGCTTATGACCAGTAGACCGTCAGTAAATCAGTTGGTGGCTCTGTATTATCTCAGTTTAATCTGATCACAATTGCTTAAGTCATCTGCTTCTCAGATTTTACTCAAATGTGTGTTTCAGAAAACAAAACTGAAAAACGTTTCTATGTCTGCTCAGTTATGCCACGATGCACAAGTTAATATATTCTGGAAAGCCAGAGAGGTGAGTATAATAGTAATTATAATAATGACTTATATTAAATATAAATTAATATTTATAATTTGTTTGTGAATTTATTTAGTAATGCTTACAATAAGGTTCCATTAGGTACCATTAGGTAATGCAATAATTAAAATTAACTAATAATGAGCAATTCATTTGTTACTGTATTTTGGAAAGAGACGCATGAGGAATAAGCCTTGAATTTACGTCAGAAGAAGAAGAATGCGTTGTGCAGCTTGATCCAGCGGATTATATCATTTCTGACGAGTACGTCATTTATTCTTACTTACATTCGTTGATGTGCTATTGTTACATAACTTTTTATTGTTACATAAACACATTTTAGTAGTTGGACTTTTCCCAAGCTATATTGCCAGACTAAAATGTGTGAAATTGAATGAAACATGTTGAAATATGAAATATATAGGCATGTATGCTACCTTTCATTGCTAAATGTCTAAATAACTAGAAATGTCGTATGACACAAGGATGTTTTTTATGCTTTTGAATGATATAAAACACAGAGCGATATACAAACAATAATAGTGTTTACACAGTAACATGATGAATGTTAGTTTAGGCCAGTGTTTACTGTGAAATACTGTATTCGCGATTAATAAATGTTTTAGAATTAGCTTCCTTGACACTTCTACTATCTTGCTTTCTCCCTCTGTTTTTTCCATCTCTCTGTCCATCACTTCAAGCTGATTTAGTTTTTTGTTAAAAAAAGCAGCATTTCAGTACCCATAGTGGCTTTAATTTTACTTCAGTGTCTTGATGATGGCTGTACAGCAGTTATGGCCTCAGGTATAAATGTTTCTCAATCCATCTGTAATGGAGTTTAATTATCCGTTCACTCCTCCTGTGACGTTTAATAACATTTAATAGACACTAGACAGCATGCCGGCAGCAGTTTTCACCAGTTTTGACTGTGCCAAGAGTGACAGAACTGACAGAGCTTGGTGACAGTTTTCCTGCGGCCCACACTCACAGACCCGTTTACACCACCGAAGGTGCTCCATTCACACACACACACACACACACACACACACACACACACACAGGACGAATGCTAACCACTAGCTGACCTTGCATTTCTTTTAGTCTGAGATAATTTATACAAATGTAAGCATTCTGTCTCTTCCTCTGCGTTTGGACTGGCTCAGGCATTTCTTGAAGGTGGAGGGGTCTTGCTTCAAGATATCCACCGTGAGAGCCGGAGAAATCAGACTGCTTTTGTCCTTGGGGAGTCAAGCACGCTGGCAAAGGGCAGGGAAGTGTCTGTGTGTGTGTGTGCGTGAGAGAGGGAGTTTAACATGGCAGTCAGGGCATTATCCAAACTGAAATTAAAGATTTGCCTTGGTTCGCTGCCTTTGTGCATTTCACAGGGGAGGTGAAGAACGATTTTAATGAAAATGTACGTTTGCCGCACCAGACGTGAAGCTCTGCCGATGAGCCCAAAGGGGGTTAAGATAGAAATATGTTTTTCTGCGAGAGTAAACAATTTTGCTAAACACTGAGATCGGCGAGCATGACACTATCTGCCGCTCCAGTAACAGTTAATGGCACGAAGCTTAAAAATCACAGTTCTTCCTGCAGTAATTGATTTGCGTACATGATAAAAAAAATGTGTTCGCGAGAAGATGAAAAGGTTCGTTTCAGGACAATTTACTTTCTGTGCCGTTTCAGAGTGGCATTCAAAAGAATAAATGGA
Organism: Rutilus rutilus; assembly: GCF_951802725.1. Taxonomy (NCBI): domain Eukaryota; kingdom Metazoa; phylum Chordata; class Actinopteri; order Cypriniformes; family Leuciscidae; genus Rutilus; species Rutilus rutilus. The sequence goes on from NC_140214.1 coordinate 8,124,566, forward strand.
TGAAACTAAGTACGTGAGAGAGGGACAGAGAGCGAAGAGTGGTGTCTCATGAAAGCTAAATGCTAATGGCATTTCTTTTCACAGAATATTACTAAAAACCTTCATTCTTGGTCACTGAAATATTCATGCTGCGCTGTTCTCACGGGTCGGTAAGTAGCGTATTTTCACAGGCACTCGCCGGAATGTGGGTTAGATTCACTGTAGTGCTGACATGAGTGGAGGTAATGACGTGGCCGGGGGGTTGATGGGTGAACGTTCATCGTAAACTGATACTCTAGAGCTCTTTCTATCCTTCCATCTGTTTCTCTTTGTGTAGTCTACTGCTGGTGAGTGCTGTGCATCTGCTGCTTCATACAATATTTCCACATTTAAACAAAGAATTTACAAAGATAAATAAGCCAGAAGTTGAAATTAAAACATGAAAATAATTGGAAAAAATAGGAGTGTGTTTGTGAATGACAAGGCAATTTCTACCCCACTAGGTTTGCTTAGCTTTTTGACTATCAGTATAACGTTTGTTCCCCACTGTGGTTTATTAATGTCAAGAGAAGACCATATTCTGCATTCTATTAAATTTGGAAAGTAAGTAAATTTACAACTTAAAGTTTGGAAAAGTGCAATGGAAGTCAGATTTCCAACTTGGAAACGCAATTAAAGGGATAGTTCACTCTAAAAGGAAAATGAAGTCATCATTTACTCACCCTGGTGTTGTTCTGTAGCAACATGCCCTTCTTTTTCACTAAGAAGCCCATTCGCAGTAGGGGTGGCACGGTACATGAAAAAACATCCGAACCGTTCGGTTCGCTTGTCTCGGTTCGGTTCGGTGCGCGTGTGCGTCGCGCGGTTTGCACGGTTCGACGCATGCGCAATGTAGCCTCGTGCCCGTGCTAATACAATGCTAAATCATAAATCAGACATATGTAGAATTACATTACAATGTCCAGCAATCGATTTATATAGTACACTGAGTTTACCTAGACATTTAATGAGATCTACTCCACTATATGTTGTTTTTTTCATGTGAATAAATAGGCTACATAGATCGACTGTTCCACGTAGCCTAATGGTCCAGTGGCAGAACTTGCCAAGCGTATCAAAGGTTCTGAGTTCTAATCTGCGCTCGTATATATTTTTTTCTTTATCAAAACCGATTATGTTTATCAGCGGTTGTATATCAAGCAGGGACCGATTTGTATGAATTTTGTTTTATTATTTAATCGGAACGAGTAGCCTTGAGTCTCCTCAATGGATTGAAGCGCGCGTCCGAGTGATGAATGTGCGGCCGCTGCGGTGTGTGCGCGAGCCACGAGAACACTGTATCAGCACCACTGATCGCAACTGCAACGAGCACTTTGATCACTTGATTAAAAAAACACATTTCAGCGCTAAATTGCTTCTTATTTAACAAACGAATGAAACAAATACTTTGCTAGTTAACTGGAAATGTTTTATTTATTTGTATTGGTACACTGCAAGATAATATCAACCCTGGCAAAAAATGGTGGGGACATGTCCCGCCTATGATGACGAGACACGAGGATAAATTGACAAATAACGGTCCAACACAGCCCACGTAGCTCTACAGATGATGGACCTCCAGGGCCACTGAAAGTTTCCTCAGGGTGACTGCTCACTCATATTACTTCAGAATGGGAAATGAGAAGCTGCGTTTTGCAAACACACCCCATTTATGAAATAAATAAATAAATAATTAGATAATTCAGCTATATATCATATGCTGAAGTAAATTTTTGGAGTGTTAAAGATTAAAAGAAAAAACAACAACATGAACCGTACAGAACCGAAAACCGTGACCCTAAAACCGTGATACGAACCGAACCGTGGGTTTTGTGAACCGTGCCACCCCTAATTCGCAGTGTTCTATTCAATTCAGAATGTTCACAACTTAAAATCTGGGAAAGTGCAATGAAAGCAATATGCAATAAGGTTGTAGGACTCAATCTAGTGCAAAACTAACGGTAGCATTTAGTGTCCTTATACATAATCTTCCGATCATCTGGCAATGGAATGCATTTATTTGCATTTTGGAGATTGGAGAAATTCCACATCTGACTTTGAAATAAAAAAAACAGCAAAATCAGACAGGTAGTTCAACCCATTGTCTTGAGAAGTTGTAGTATACATACAGTTTGTTCAAGATGGTGAAATCGTACAAGTTAGGACGTACAAAAACATACAACCTAAACCATAAATCCATTAACCATGATGAAGTCATTTGTGTACAAGTCGTACAGCGCCTTACGACTTTGCCAGCTTGTAGAAATTATTACGAGTTGTGATGAGAGTGTGTTGGTTAGTTGTTCTTCAGAAGGCTGTAAACTAAACATGAGGTTTTTTATCCCAGCGGACAAAAAAACTGCACTCTGACTCTTGGAAATTACTAAAGCTCAAATTGGACGGACATCCACAAGAGTTCTCCTGTTTCACCTCTCGTCCTCTCGTGTCTATTTCTTAACAGCAACAGGAAGGGGGAAAAAACGCATGAGAATCTCTCTGCTGTCTTTTTTTTTCATTCCCAACAGCTGTTGGAGGCCCTCATTGATTAAAGAAAATAGGAAAACACACTCTTAACGCTTCAGTACTTCCACTTTATGCGCACACACACACTCGCAGGCGCGCCGAGGCTCTCAGGATGAGGCCTAAATAATTAGTATGTAGAGAAGGCCATCGAGGGTGAAAAATCCTGCTATTCATTAATTTAGTTTTGTGTTAATGCAGGGCAAAACCTGTACACCTCCCAGCCTTCCCCACTGTTCATGTGTGTATGTGTGTGTGTATATAAACCACTGCGGCTTCCAACCATCACAAAAGCTGTAGGAGAGACAATTAAACTGTGAGACAGAGAGAGAGAGAGAGAGAGAGAGAGAGAGAGAGAGAGAGACAGGAAACTAACAGACATACAGCATGAGAACCCATCAGGAGAATACAATCACTACGCCACAGGCCTGTCTGCGTGAAACCATGGCTTAATCTACAGTCTTCCTCTCATATATATGTACACAGAATAATTATTGTCATGTGGTGAAATATAGTTTGTTTGGCAAACTATCATACACACTAGAGGGTGCTCTATGAAAAACACACCCCATTATAGCTTCCTGATGTCTAGTCAAGTCAAGTCAAGTCTAGTCAAGTCAAGTCACTTTTAACAATATAGATTGTTTCAAAGCAGCTTTACAGTGATAATAAGAAATTAAAGTAACAGATTGTTTTGGCTTTACAGCAGCTCTAGAATAAAGTTATTGTCCAGCTAAAGTTAGTTTTGATTGATTCACTTCCGTTGCAAAGATCATTAGTTATTAACTTAGGGGCCGCTAACACGACACTGTTTTAACAGAAAACCCTTAACGCGCTCCGACCTGCTCATTCACACAACAACAGTGCCTGATGGCTCGAGAATGCAAACCTTGAAATAGGTTCCAAGGTGTAAGCCTTGAAAAAAAAAAATTTCTATCTAGAAAGCCCTGCGCAAACTTCAAAAATGCAAACCTGTGAAAACGTTGACGGCGTGCTTTCCCTGGGAATCCAACCCATGACCTTGGCGTTGCAAGTGCCAACACTCTACTGTTTGAGCTAAAGGAAAGCTACTTTACATTTATGCATTTGGCAGACACTTTTATCCAAAGCGACTTACAGTACATTGCAATTCAAAGTACACATTTTAAATTCGTATCAGTTCTTGCTTTCCCTGGGAACCGAACCCATGACCTTGACATTACAAGTGCCAACACTTTACTCTTTGAGCTACAGGAAGGACAAATAGCCATGTAGGAAGGAGGCCTTCACAGGGGAGAGACTGCGTTGTCATCGTGTCAAGGCACAGGTCTTTCATCAGATCTGGATACGGCTTGGATCCGGCAGACTGCGGTAAACCTCGGGATAAACAATGTTAGGAAGAAGCAATGCATGGACAATGTTAGGAAAACTGTTCCAAAGTTTTGGTGCTAAATAGGAAAAGGATCTACCGCCAGCAGTCGATTTTGATATTCTAGGTATTATCAACTGGCCGGAATTTTGAGATCGCAATAGATGTGAAGGACTATAATGCGTTAAGAGCTCGCTAAAGTACCGGGGAGCTAAACCATTTAGTGCTTTGTAAGTAATCAGCAATATTTTAAAATTTATACAATGTTTAATAGGGAGCCAATGCAGTGTTGACAGAACCGGGCTAATATGGTCATACTTCCTGGTTCTGGTAAGTATTCTAGCTGCTGCGTTCTGAACCAGCTGTAGTTTGTTTATTAAGCGTGCAGGGCAACCACCCATAATAGCATTACAATAATCTGGCTTTGATGTCATGAACGCATTAACTAATTGTTCCGCATTTGTCATTGTGAGCATATGACGTAATTTAGATATATTTTTAAGATGGCAGAATGCGGTTTTACAGATACTAGAAACGTGACTTTCAAATGAAAGATTGGTAATCAAAAGAGCACACCCAGGTTCCTAACCGACGACGAAGACATGACCGAGCAGCCATCAAGTGTTAGACAGTATTCTAGGTTATTACGTGAGGACGTTATTTGTCCAATAATTAGAATCTCTGTTTTTTTTTTTGTTTTTGTTTTTTAAATTAAGTAGTGGGAAATTACTATTTTATATTATAGAAATATAGAGCTGAGTATCAACAGCATAACAGTGAAAACTAATGCCATGCTTCCTAATGATATCTCCCAAGGGTAGCATGTACAGAGTGAACAGCAACGGTCCTAGTACTGAGCCTTGTGGTACTCCATACTGAACTTTTGATCGATAAGACATCTCTTAATTTACTGCTACAAACTGATAACGGTCAGATAAGTATGATTTAAACCATGCTAATGCAATTCCACTAATGCCAACATAATTTGAGAGTCTATTTAAAAAAATGTTATGGTCAATAGTATAAAATGCAGCACTAAGATCGAGTAACACTAATAGAGAGATACAACCACAATCGGATGATAAGAGCAAATCATTTGTGACTCTAATGAGAGCTGTCTCAGTACTATGGTAGGAGATGAAACTGATCAGGAATATTATTAATAAAGCAATCTTTAGTGGCAGAAGTGATAGGTCTAACATATTTGTAACACAGAGCCGGCTTTGCAACCGAGCTAAATGAAGTATACACAAGATCTGATAATGATCTGCGATGTCATCACTCTGCTGCAGAATTTCAACGGCATCAACATTGATTCCATGTGATATTAGATCTAGAGTAGAGTTCTCAACGGGCCTGAAAATGACAACCCGACCCGACCCGGCCCGTGGCTTTTAAAGCCCGGACCCGATGTAACCCGACACATAAACATGAATTATCTGCCCGAACCCGGCCCGCGGCCCGACGGATTTTTTTTTTCTCTCATACACGTATTATCATGACCAGCAGACGGGAATTCAAATCAACCTTTAATGTTCACGCCTTTTAACAATACAAACAACTGAAACAATAAACTTTAAATATATAAATAGGCTGTAGTAGCGACGGTGAATTCACCTGCGGCAAGTTTACTTCTCACCAACTCCATCTTCTTCTCCAGGCTATAAAGGCGCGCAGCCGCGCACGCAGCGGCGTCAGGTCTGCCCCCGCCCCTCTCCATGATGCACGTTACGCAGCAGCCAGACTTTATTTACGGTGAACAGCAGCGATGATTAATAATTTTTTTTTTTTTTTTACTGAGCGGAAAAGATTAAGCCCGAGGTCCGACCCGACCCGAGTCATTTGATTATATTTTCGACCCGAACCCGGCCCGAACCCGCTGGTCCCGTCGGGTTTGTCGGGCCGACCCGACCCGTTGAGAACTCTAATCTAGAGTATGATTACGACAATGAGTAGGTCCTGACACGTGTTGTCTAACTTCAGAATGTCTTTAATTGCCAATCCCAATGCATATTTTTCGTTATCTACATGTATATTAAAGTCACCAACAATTAGGACTAACTATCTGCAGCCAGTTCTAACTCTGATAGAAAATCAGCAAATTCTTTGATAAAGTCTGTATGGTGCCCTGGTGGCCTGTATACAGTAGCCAGCACAAATCTCAAACATGATTTATCATTTACACTAGATAGTGAAACATTAAGCACCAACACTTCAAAATAATTATATTTGAAACAAGACTTCTCAGTAATTCTGAAGATATTACTATAAATTACAGCAACACCTCCCTCTTTGCCTTTCAGGCGAGGCTCATGTTTATAACATCTTGGGGGGTGGACTCATTTAAAGTAATGTAATCGCCTGGTTTTAGCCAGGTTTCTGTCAAACACAGCACATCTAGGTTATAATCTGTAATCATAGCATTAACAATAAGTGCTTTTGAAGTAAAGGATCGAATATTTAGCAACCTGTATTATACCTGTTTTTTATTTGTTGAACATCAATTACATTTTTACCCTTAAATGGGTTTGGGAGTTTTTTGTATTTCCTAATTCGGGGAACAAGAATCAGTCTCTATATGATGATATCTAGGTGAAAGAGGCTCTCTGTGATGGGATTTATCTGACCTCAGTGACGTGAGACAGCTAGCAGACGGTCGGTTTAGCCAGTCTGTCTGCTTTCTGACCTGGGCCCCAATTCATGTTTGAGCTCTAAGACTATGTGTCACATTACTAGAGAGAAGAGCAGCACCATCCTAGGAGGGATGAATACCATCTCTTTTTAACAGGTCAGGTCTGCCCCAAAAACTTTTCAAATTGTCTATGAATTCTATATTATTTTGCAGCCACCAATTATACAGCAAGCCATTGAGTGAGGACAGTCTACTAAGTATCTCATCACTCCGGCAAACAGGAAGGGGGCCAGAGCAAATTACAGTGTCTGACATCGTACTTGCGAGTTCACACACCTCTTTAACGTTAATTTTAGTGATCTACGACTGGCGAAGTCGAACATCATTAGTGCCGACGTGAATAATAATTTTAGAGAATTTACGATTAGCATTAGCCAGCACTTTTAAATTTGCTTTGTCAGGCAGCAAACATGTGACTATGGTGGCTGGTAGCTCTATTTTCACGTTTCGTGTAATAAAATTGCCAATAACTAGGGCACATTCAACAGGATTCTCAGTGAGTGGGGAGAAACTACTTGTTATGGTAATCTGAATGGAAGAGCGGTGTTTTGTCCCACGACTACAGCGTCTCACGGTCACCCAATTGCCCTGCTGCACGGGCTCTACAGCCGGAACCGAACAATGTACAGAGTTCACTAAGCTAGTCGCATCAAAAGCAGTATCTAAATCCCTTGCACTCTTACTATCCTCAATTAAAGTTTGGATGCGTGTCTCTAGTTCTGAAATCTTCTCCGTCAGCCTGACTATCTCCCTTCATTTATCACATGTAAAGCCCTCAGTGGTGACAGTGACAATAACAGGAAAAGACATTACTCAACGTGTTTGTTGACTGATCCTACTTACCACAGTTGTTTGATAGACTCGTAAAAGGCGCAAATGCGCAAGAGAAAAAAAAGACGGCAAGCACGGATGGCAGGTTAACCGGCTAGCGAGATACTAGCGTGTTGTGCTAACGATAATAATTTAGTTAAAAGCTAGCGATATCAGATTAATGTGATATGCAATATTGGACAATATCAAGCTTAGTGTCAGTTCTGACTAACGTGACCGTTAGTCAAGCTCGCATCAGCTGACACTCAGCTGATCCACTTCTACCTATAGGAATAAGACGCTTATATTTTAGATATACGACGCTTATATTAATGATATCTGCAATACATTCAAGTTGGTTCTGTTCTTTTTACCCTAAGGGGGGTTATAGCTGCTCTCCCTGCTCTTATCCATGCTAGGCTGCATGAATGCGCAAGGAGTTCTTTCCCAGAACGGAACCATACCGCCAATCCAAACAGTATGCTAATTGTCAATCGTATTTGATGATAGTGGTTCTGACATAAAACTAATATATGTTTATATAAACAACAAGGAATGATAGTAAATAGAGATTCAAAACAGAAAGCTATACAGAGCTTACAGACGCAAACCAGCAGCAAGGCAGACATGACCAAGTCTAGTCTAGTCAACTTTGCAGTTTATTCAGGCCACTTTGACTGGAATGGGCCTGACAGAAATATAAAGCAACCAACAACAGTTCATTTCTTCAACAATGCATTTCTAGTATGCAATACTGAAATTTGGCCACTGGTGGTGCTCTATATATTTTCCATATGGTTGTAGAGAATTGACACTTCGCTAAGCTATGCCTTAAAACATCACTTACCAATTCTTCCTCACCAACTGTTGCCGTCTAGTAGACTTAAGGGATAGTTCACCCAAAAATGACTCACCCTTGTCGTTCCAAACCCATAAGACTTTCATCCATCTACGGACAAATTAAGATATTTTTAATGAAATCTGAGATTTTTCTCTCCCTCTATTGATAGTCTATTCATCCATAACTCTTGACAGCTGATTGTAAAATAAATCCACATGAATCGAGTTGTTTAATCTAAGTCTTCTTAAGAGACACGATTGCTTTATATGATGAACAGATTTCATTTAGGCTTTTAGTCACATATAAACATTGATCATCAGTGAAAATAAACAGAAGCTCAACCGTACTTTCAGAAGCTCAACCGAGTTTCAAGAACAAACCTCATCGGTTCTTGTGGAATCTCATTCTTAGAAATGATCCAAAAACATTCAACATTCAGATAGATTTACTTATCTATTTTTATATACTTAATATTTACATATTGAATCAGGTCATAGTGGTGTTGATAGCAACTAAAGTTCACAGTATATAGTGAAAATATAAACACAAGGAACGGTTCTGTTCACTTTCAGTAATGTGATCAGCTGTAATCATATTCAAATGAGGCTCCTCTCTTTTCATTTGACTGCAAGAATCATTTGCTTCAATTCTGATTCAGTCTCCAGTTTTTAATCACATTTCTGCATGGTTAACCAATTTATTTTAAGTAAAGCAGCAAAGTTTAGCAATGGCCCTGTTTCATAAACCTGGCAAACCAAATTCAGCAAATTCTTCCAGCAATGCCTTAGAAATGCCTTTGTTTTCCCAGAACAATGATTCAAAACCAGTGCATTCTCGCTCCTGGAAATTGCACCAAGTAAGCCAATCAGATTTCAACTGCGATTGCCATTTTTGTTGTTTAATATGCATCATACACACTGTGAACTGTCTGGCATGTCTGAGACCAAAGACCACCATAATTCACCACAGGGTATATTTGCCCCTTGACCTCTTTCCCTTTTTTTGTAAGTGACTGTAAAGCAGGTGCTTCTGACTGATAACATATCAGTTAATATTCCTTTGAATTTACAATGATTTATCTTCATATTTCAGAGTTGCTTTTCCAAATGTAATGCATTATTGTGAATTAACAGAAAACTGATTTATACGACGCACCTCATGTGTGACCATATGCCTTTTCCTGTTCTTGCAAGCATGCTATCATAGTATGAAGTGTTTCGTAAAGAAGGCTCTTTTGCAGAGCATGAATTATGAGACTCTTTAGAGGACAGGTTTGCAAACACGACTCCTGATAGATATACTCTACGCTCTCGTTTTATAGACTCATAACCTGTAAACGGACTGTTCATTTAGTTAATGAACAGATACACGTAACAATAGGTGTATTATGGGCTGTGCAATGAGATCCTTCATTAATGCAGACTCATGCACAGTTACCGTGGTAATGGACGGTGTGCTGGTGAGATTGTCACACATGTTAGAAAGAATAATTGCTTCTCTTTATGCCAAATCACTGGAGCATGGGGAATGAGATGATGCTTTATTAGTGGCCCAAATTTCAATCCATTCTAATGTAATTGTGCAGCATGTCATTAATGCAATTTTCATCTAGTCACTCATTGATACAGTGCAGATATAATGTATAATACTACAATACAAACAAACAAACACATGGAAATTCATTTTGACCAGTATACTAGTCATCCAGAAACGTAGTCTACTAGTTGGCGGTAAAGAGTGTACCTTAAATGACTCGACAGACGGTGTGACAGCGGATCAGCAGTCTTCGCTGTTTCTGGCGACTCCAACGCAGTGTTCACGGAGAGTGTGTGTGAGGGCTGGTGAGAAAGCAAAGTATGCAGCATCTCTCTAAACTGCAAAAACAGTCATGCAGCACACACCCGTTTTGCTTTCACACTGGCAGCGTTTGTCGCGCGCAGCTGAGCCGCGGCTTGTGTACAGGCTTTTGAAGTTGTGGTCAACTAAGTACTTTGACAGATTTTGTAAACACTTTAAAATGACTTACCATCGGCACCAAGAGCCACTGCAACTTCATCCTATGCTTTTTCCTTCGCCTGCAAGTCTTTATAAAGCACATTAAATAACTTTATGCTTCTCAACCTCCACGATGAGACGAGTGTCGTCCATTATTGTCCTCTTTTCAGGTGCACTCTGAAGACCACCGCCTGTGACACCACGTGCTTTTGTTTATGATTGTCAGCATGATGTCAGCATGGTCTTATGCCAATATATATATATATATATATATATATATATATATATATATATATATACACATAATTAAATTGATATGTAGCCAAACTTATGCTAAACAGTATAATTTGTTTTGTTTTTGTAGTTTGGTCAAAAAGTTTGTTTTGAACATTTGTTTTCTTTTTAAATTGCTGAAGGCAGTAGCGCAGGAAGGGGGGTGCTGCGGGGGCTGCAGCCCCCTCGTCATAGCATCAGCACCCCCAAGTGGGGGGCTGTGGACTAACATAATATTGTACTTTAAAAACGTTAAATAAAAATAAATAAATGGACAGCGTTAACTTACTCTCTTATGCCTAATTAAGTGAATGTTCAAGCTACGGAGAAAATAAAATAAAGTTTGAATTTGTCATGCTTTGTTCCGTTCAGAGCATGTGAGCGGAGATCGAGCGCATTTCTGAATATTACGCTCCCTCGCTCATTCCGCTCAGGGTCGCTCGCTCAACCCAGAATGACCTGCTGGTTCGAAAATATGTGGAATAAGGGCTGCCTCCGACTAAATTTGTTTTCTAGTCGACTAGTAGTTGTTCATTTAAGCCATCAGTGGACAAATCACAAATCGCCCCTTTATATTAATTTTATTACTTAAATAGGCTATACAGGATAATGAGCGTGTATAGCCGCACTCAAGCGCACGGCCGCACGCATTAAGCTTGCCACAAAGAACCGGCAAAAGTATGAATGTGTCCAAAATAGAAAGGAGACATTTAATGTTTATTAATAAACTGGTGTTTTCTGTGTCGCTACAAAGATGGAGTTGTCGATGTGGACTCGCCATGAACACCAGAGAGAAATGCATGTGAAATACACATTTCATAGGATATAATCAGAGTGTAGCCTATTTCTTTTCATTTTGAATAGTTTCGTTTAAAAGTAGACTTTTCAAGCTTTCTATAATAGATAGCCTATATTTCTCAAATCTGTGATGCACAAGCTGAGTTTCGGAGCCCTCCAGTTCACGTGCAATGCAAGTGATCATGCCAGTGCCTTATTACATTGTCTGCTATATATTTCCGTCTTATTTATTAAATACAGGCAATTGGTTGATAAAACATTGATCAAAATTAAGATACAATTTATACAAAACGAAATAAGAGATTTAAATCTTTTAAAAATTGTTTTTCTACAAAAAAAAAAAAAACTCAATGAAGTGGTCTTACCCATGTCTCCAGTCATATTGCATCTCATGATGTATCTTCATCTTTCTCATGCTGCATTTGCTCACTTTCATAATCAACATTGATTAAATTAAAAAATAACATTACCCTATAATATTTAAACATAAATATGAAACTAAATGTTTTCTTTAATGGCTACAACACATATACAGTACAGAGAAATTTCATGTCTTGTCGTTGGCCACAACATAATGACGTCACATATTTTCCAACCCAGCCCCCAGCCCCCCCTCCATGAAACAGCTTCCAGCGCGCCTGGCTGAAGGTCATTTGATTGACTGTTTAAAACACAATAGATATCATATCAATGCGCTTTTTTGGGTAAAACTTATTTGTATTTTAGCCATGATCAATGCATTGTCACTTTAATTCAGCGTGAGCGGGCAGCAAAAATAGACTCGATGCCCAAACGATCGCGGCGCTGCTGCTCCTGCTACGCGCTGCCGCGCCACTTCTGCGTGCGGTGTGAATGCTCTAATCTGTTAACATGGGCGCCAATAAAAATACGCGCTTTGCTAACGCGTGCAGTGTGAAACCGGCGTGAAACCGGCGTTAGTGAATCCAAGTGGTTTTTAAAAGAAGACCATGCAGATTCATTGATTCAAGATCATGTCAGACATGTCTGATTCCTAATGAGTCAAGAAATGATGAGTAGCCTAATATTTGGAGTTAACCAAACAACTCTTTGATGTGATGGGAAGTAAGTTGATAGTCAAATAGCAAAAATAAAAAGCAATGGATATGTGTATACAATTGACTGTATAATTACCAACACATATTGTGAGTTAAACAATTAGGTTAGTTTTAGTCCAATTCTCACTATTAACTAGCATATTAGCTTGCATATTGGCTGTTTATTAGCACTTATAAAGCACATATTGTAACTGTCAAAGGACATGTTTTTTGACAGTTACACATATTAATGCTTCATTCTGCATGATCATATTCTACATCCTACATCTAATCCTACCCAATACCTAAACTTAACAACTACCTTACTAACTATTAACAAGCAGTAGCCTAATTAGGAGTTTGTTGAGGCAAAAGTGATAGTTAATGGAGAATGTGTTCCCAAAACTTAAGCATGACCAAACATTCAAAACATCTCTGCTATGTGATTAAATAAAAAAATATATTTTAGCATTGTTTCAGGTAAATGCAAATTCTATTTAGGGTCACTATGTTTTTATGAGCTGAATCATGGTTGCAATCAACTGAATTGGGACTCATGAAATTACATAAGCACTTATTAAACTTAATAGAAAAATAAAATAAATACTAATATGTGCTTCCAAATGGCTTCATTGCAACACTTTAGTGCTTACAACATGACACGCCATGATGTCAGAGACCATGTGATGGCATAAAAGAACAGCTGAATCACTTTTTTGAATCACTGAAACAAACTATTTGAAAGAATCGGTTCACAGGAAATGAATCAGGCTTCGCATCATCTAATCAACTGGTTGACTACTCGGTTTCACACACACATGCATAAACTTGCACTGATCAATAAAAACAATATTGCGCTTGCATATTTCTTTTTTTTGCTGTTAAATGTCACGCTTTGCTTGCTTATCTTTGTTTACACTCTGCCAGATAAAAGACAACATCCAGACAATGATAATTGAATCGAACAGATCCCATGTTTCATGCTAATACAAACATCCCAGATATACTGCAGAGGGTGTTATCACAGCAACCAGAATCAGAGAGAGATGCGAGAGAAGGTTAAAAGGTAACACACACAGATGCAACTCGGTTTATTCATCTGCAACCCTTCCTTTGAGCGAGATAACACACTCAACCTCAGCAGAGCATCTGAAAAGTGTGTGTGTGTATAAAAGATAGTGGTGATAACACTCACAGAGGAATATTACCAACCAAATTGAGGTTATGTGGGAATACGCCTGGTGCACAGTGATATGACTGTGTTTTAAAGATTTCATAGCAGTTTAATATCTCTGTAGATGCATGTACACTTCTGACATATGTGCAGTGACACACTTTTTCGTTGCATACACACACGCTCTTGTCCCTTGACAGGCAAAATGCGCATGAAAATAATAAACACAATCATAGGACATTTGCACCAACAGGACCTCTGATAGCTATGAGTCTTTTCTTCGTATTAATACTGATGAAATATACGCATATAAAGACCTTCACGCCAACACTGAACACATATCATGTAATTCTTTATCTCTACAGCTGCTTTTAGACTAACATCTAATTCACATGATCCAATATTTTGAGACATTCATTTTAAAATGTGTCATCCATTAATACTGGCACCCTTGATAAAGACGGGCAAAACAGGCTGTTAAAAAATTTATTTGCTCTTTATCATCTTAGATTGCCGACACCATTTTCAACTACATATGGAAAATGTTTTATGCATTTTACATTTACATTTAATCATTTAGCAAATGTTTTATCCAAAGGATACAAAAGAGGATAGCAAGCAGTTAAACTAACAATAGGACAACAATATGTAAGTGCTGGCCAATATGTACGTTTTGGCTATTCATTTATACGAGAGCGGCATTTTGGGGGCCCGAAAATGCGAACTTTTGAAATTGGGTTTCAAAGTGCAAGTTTTTGAAAACGATAGCATTATCGTCTCTGTGTAAACTACAAGAATGCGAATTTGTGAATTTGTGAACGGTGACGGTTTACAGTCTATGGGCAGGAAGTGTTTCTTTACAAAGTGACATCGCCAACTTCTGACCTGGCATGAATACAGCGTTTTTAGTCGTTTTTGCGGATCCATGAGAACGGGGATCATTTTGACAAATGTTGTATTTAAAACACAAAGGAAAAACTTGTCCATTTTTAGTACATCATGGTCATGTAAATGTACCCTTGGACTCTCGTTAAGAATATTCAGAAAAAGAAAACATTTTCTATTTAAAAAAATATAAGTAAAATTGTAGACAAAAAAAAAGAAAAAAAAAGAAAACCTACAAAACTACACTACCGTTCAGTTGATGAACATAAAGTTCAGAAGAACAGCAATTTAAAATCTTTTGTAACATTATAAATGTTTTTACTGTCACTTTTGATCATTGTAATCCATCCCCAAAGGTTTGACCTATAGTTTAGTACCACAATGATTGGCACCCCAGAGTAAAAAAAACAAAACACCTAAAGTATATTTATTTCCAAAATTGTACAATTTTTAAGTTAAAGGGATAGCCACCCCCTGATTGGTGCGTTGATGACTGTTCCTATGTGAATAAAAGCCTAAATTCAATCTGTTCATCATATAAATCGAATGAGTCTCTTCAGAAAATTTGGATTAAACCGCTCAATTCATATGGGTTCGTTTTACGATCTCTTTATGACCTTTTTGAAGCATCAAAGTGGTAGTTGCACAGACTGTCAATGGAGGCACAGAAAGCTTTCATCGAAAAGATCTTCATTTGTGTTCCAAACAAAAGTCTTACGGGTTTGGAATGAGATGAGGGTCAATACATTTTCATTTTTGGGTGAACTAACCCTTTAACCTACATGTTTAGAGACATCTAACTTCCTGTTTCACTGGGATACCAATATGAGGTGACACATATTCATCACTATGAGAAAGACTTGAGAATATAGTAAAAATGTGCACAAATGGCTTTAAGAAAACAGCTCGACAGTTAAAATGATTATTTTCGCTATCAGAGCAATAATTAATAGGTGTGAATCTACTAGAGATGTAAACAATCCACCACCCCAGTAGTCTGACCTAAACACAGTAAAACACCTGTGGGATGAGCTGAAAAAGTGTAGATATTACTTTTTTCAAATGTTACAGCAATGCAACAATACTCTCATTCCAAAATAATTACTGAAACAGTCATTCTTCAGCCCCGTATTCTTCAAAAATTCTCTTTTTTGTTCCACAGAAAGAGAAAAAACATATGGGTTCTTTAAGAGGACAATCAGTTGGGTGTTTAGATGTACATAATATATGTCAAATATGAGACACGTCATATCAAAAAGAACAAAGAATCTGTGTGCTTTACCGTACACACACAACAAGATCAGATCTGTGGCAGATGTCATTGAAAGACTGAGAGAGTCAATGCAGCCATACGGGACAATTTTATTACCTTTTTGTGATGGCAGACGCCTTCGTTAATGTTTGATAAAACACTCCTTTTTACTTCCTGTCATCTTCTTTTATGCCGCGGCAGAGGAGATAATAAAACCGACTCTGAACATCAAAGCAAAGCACACAATTACTAAAGACAGCCTATCACTCTTCGTGCAAATCACCATGTTTACCCAGACTTGTGTTGGCGGAGTATAATTTTAATCAGGTTTGATCTCTCTCTCTCTCTCTCTCTCTCTCTCTCTCTGTCTGTCTGTCTGTTTCTCCTACTGTAGTTTGTTTCAATGTTTGGAAGAGGTGTGACTGAATTAGCCTGTGCGCTGGGTGACATTTAAGAGATGAAGAGCGCGTCGCTGCTCGTTCAGAGCGAGGATGGCTGTTTTCCGCGAAATGCTAGAAAATGAGTCAGCAGGGTTCAGGGTTCAGAACTCGCTTTGATCTGTTCATTAGAATGTGTGTGGGAGCGCTAAACAATCACTCTGTCCAGATTGCAGGTGTGCGCACGAGTCTCAGGTGTTGTATGAAAATGAGAATCGCCTCCACAGGTGTTAAAGAGATCAGAGTTAATCTACAGCCTTCTGCATCCATCAGGCCTGCAACACATACACACCAAAACAACATATCCATCACTAAGACAAAGAGTCCTTTTTTTGTGCATCTACAAAAGAAAACAAGACTGCATGAAACTGTGTTTGACTCAAGTTCAGATCTTTAGGAGAAGCACCTGTATTACTATAAATGTAAATATGTGTACTAATATCTATTGCGCCAGATAAAGTTTAGTGCACACCAAATATAGCAAAAGTGGTATACTGTTAGATTTTTTATCTAGATGCATTAATGCATTAATGCTACACAAAAGGATTATTTTCTTTCGCATTTTTCAGTTGTAAAAGACAGAGAGCCAGATTTACTAAACAGGGCAAATCAGCATGAGAGCACAATCCCAAAAAAGCACCGATGGAAGTGGAAAGATTTCCACAATGACCAACACAATAGCATCTGGTTTAAGACATGCTTTTTTGGGGCGGTAAATAATGGCGCAAATACCAGTAAATTGACTGGCGCAAACCTTAGTAAATCAACTTGCGTGATTCATTTAAATATATTCCTCCCATAATTGTGCATCTGCAAGGGAAACTCCCATATGCTATGCAATAAGTTAACTGCAAAAATAACCCCATCCACGCCTTTTCAGTGCTTATTTTTCACCTCGTGTCTTTTCTGGCACAAGCTGCACACTGCACAGAATATGAATCGAATACAATCGATTTGCTAATGCTAACCTTTAAATGCAAGCACAAGTGGTACCCAATCTATTACACTACTGGTCAAAAGTTTAAGGTAACACTTTATTTTGATGGTCCCTTTTAAACATTCTGTTGACTATAAGTAACTTTGCAACTACATGTCAAAAAACTCTCATTAGAGTATTAGTAGTCGGTCTGCTTAATATTTGCTAACTCTTTACTGTGATGCTCCCTCAACAGACATTCTACTGACTATACATCGATACATCAACAATAACAATACATCGATATGGATGGATGCATCGATCAAACGTCTAATGATATGATGCATCGATGCCACAGATAAAATATCAATATAAGGTACCTTTATTTTGACACTCTCCACATCCTCACGCAACTTCTCTCAGCTGAAATAGACGCCTGACAAGATTGACTGAACCCTAAACCGACAAGCACCCTTGTTGTTTGTGAACACAACCCGAATAGCGAATCAGCACGCAATATTCAGGTCAGGTGACAAGGCTGTTAGGCTAGCCACTTCAAAAAGATGTGCTAACTGAGAGGAGTTTTGTCAAAATTGAGTAAAACTGATCGAGGATGGATAATTTCAACAAACTTGATGAACCTGTGATATCTCCTTCGGGTGTAAAAAGGAAAATAAAAGCTGAAACCTTTTCACAGAAACTTGCTAAACAGCATGTTAGTGGTGAGGTAAAAGCTCTCTGTATTGTGTCTAATCACAACAACAAAGTTTTTCAGGCCTCTATGTCAGTTGAGAAGATTAACATTACAAAGATTAATGTTACAAAGTGTTTTATTATGTATCATTGCAATTACTTGGTTTTGTTTAACTCTGAAACATGAAATGTGGTTATCTGCTTGTGCCAAAAAAAAAAAAACTAAAATAAATAACTTTTAATACATAAAAAAACATACTTTCAATGAACTTTAATTTTGTAAGTTACCTGCATTTTTTTAGTTATTATTACTTAATAAAAACAACCCAATTGCAGTTTGATTGATATCAAAGCTCTATTAAAGAAAATAAGTTAACGTGTTTACAGCTAGTGCAGACATGAACTAACTCTATTGTACACTTGTACAATGGGATAGCATGCTCACAATGTTTCTAGACCTACTGTCTCACTACATAAAGTGCACTTCCCCATCACCAGCAAAGTATTAGTGCAAACTGCAAAGTAGATATACCAACTGCGATCTCACCCGACCAATTGGAATATGCTTAAGTGGTCGGAGAGAAAGCACTGACCCAAAATGCATCTACTGTTTATAGTTATAAGGGAATAGAGAAGGCGTGTAAAAAGAAGAATGCATTATACAGGAAATGTATAGCAACTAGGACAAAACAAGCTGAAAATAATTATAAAATATATAAAAATAAATTAATAAGTATTATAAGATTTTGTAAAAAGGACTATTATCATACATTATCACATACTTAAAAGTATAATTAAAAAGAATACTGGAAAAGTAGATTACCCAAATTATTTTGTAAATGATGATTCATGAATTATAAATAAAGTGTACATTTAATGAGTATTTTGTAATTATTGGTTATTAGTTAGCACAAGAGATTGTGGAGCAGAGAACTGAGGC
The DNA here is from genome assembly GCF_951802725.1 of Rutilus rutilus. NCBI lineage: Eukaryota > Metazoa > Chordata > Actinopteri > Cypriniformes > Leuciscidae > Rutilus > Rutilus rutilus. The sequence goes on from NC_140214.1 coordinate 8,143,213, forward strand.
CAGGCCAGATGAAGTAAATATTTCTAGTAATAATCATTCAATATTTATTAGGGGAGCTCATGAAATGGAAATACTTGATATTGTAATAATTGTAAGAATAAATATTCAACTGATTGTAATGATATTGACGTCATTATTAAAAAATATTATAGAATATATAGTAAAACCATTTACACATATTTGTAATCAATAATTTTTAAGTTATATTTTCAAATAATATGAAAACAGCTAAAATTATTCCTATTTTTAAAAGTGGAGATATACAAATATTTTTTCCAATTACAGACCAATCTCTCTGCTTTCCCAGTTCTCAAAAATTTTAGAGAAACTTTTTGTGCGTAGGCTTGATAATTTCATAGATAAACAAACTATTGAGTGAACATCAGTATGGCTTTAGAGCTAATAGGTCGACCTCAATGGCAGTTATGTGTCACACCACTGTATGAACGAGGACACAGAGGTAAGGATAACAAAGGTTTATTTAGACACTGTATGCAGCTCCGGGTAGCTTGGAGGCACGTATGGTCAAACTCAGGGAATATAATGTAGAACATAGAGTTTCTAGAATGCAGGAAACAGATAGAGTCACTCAGGGCATGGAACTGGGATACATGAAGCTTGGCAGGTTGAGACAAACAGGACTGGTCTTGATCTTGAGGGATTCCAGGAAATCACCGGTTAATGAAGCTGGCAGGGAACACACAGAGAGAGTAATGAGAGACTTGAACTTGAGGTATACTTGCAGATTAACAGAGTCGTGGAGAGTAGCGCTGGGGAGTCACGGGTGTCTGAAGACGAGACCGGACAGTGAGCTGTGGTGTGACTGGGGTTTATATCCAGAGTGAAGTGATGAGTTGCAGGTGCAGACAATCAGAATTCGGGTGAGTGAGATCGCGACCAGGTGTGTTGAGTTGACGCTGGCTGAGGTGTGCTGAGTGGATCCGTGACAGTACCCCCTCCTCCACGGCCAGCTCCTGAGGGCCGTATGCCCCGACGACGAGGGCGACCCCTAGGACGAGGGGCTGGACGATCCGGGTGTTCACGGTGAAAGTCCTGGAGGAGCGTGGGGTCTAAGATGTCGTCCCGGTGTACCCAACAGCGCTCCTCTGGTCCGAACCCCTCCCAGTCCACGAGATACTGCAGTTGGCCCCCCCGTCGTCGGGAATCTAGAATGGCGTGGACCTGATACACGGCTTCGTCAATGGGGTCCACTGGAGGAGGAGGGGGTACCTCACCAGCGTCAGCTTCTGTGGAAGGGGAAGAGAGAGGTGCAATGTAAGGTTTCAGCAGTGATACGTGAAAAGTGGGTGCAATCCTGTAGTGACGGGGTAGTGCGAGACGATACATGACTTCATTGACCTGCCTCAGTATCGCAAACGGACCTATGAACCTGGGACTCAGCTTACGAGAGGGCAGCCGGAGGCGAATGTCCCGGGTGGAGAGCCACACCAGCTGGCCAGGAGTATAATGGGGTGTGGCTCTACGACGTGCGTCGGCCTGCTGTTGGAACCTCCGGACTGCCCCCTGAAGATGGACATGGGCTGAGTCCCAGACCCTCTCACTCTCGGTGAACCAGTGTTGGACCGCTGGAACGTCCGAGGGTTCACCTGTCCAAGGGAAAAGAGGTGGTTGATACCCTAGAACGCACTGGAACGGTGTTAATCCGGTGGATGTCTGGCGTAGGGAGTTCTGGGCATACTCTGCCCATGGGAGGTACTGGTTCCAGCGGTCCTGAGCTTCATGGCAGTAGGTCCTCAGGTACCTCCCGATCTCCTGGATTTTACGTTCTGCTTGGCCGTTAGACTGTGGATGGTACCCCGACGTCAAACTGACCGATACCCCCAGAAGTTTGAAGAAGGATTTCCAGACTCTTGATATGAACTGTGGCCCCCGATCCGAGACAATATCCTCTGGTATACCGAAATGGCGGAAGATCTCGGAAAACAACATTTCTGCTGTCTTGAAGGCTGTGGGAAGACCAGATAGGGAAATCAATTTGCAGGACTTGGAAAATCTGTCCACGACCACTAGAATGCAGGTCTTGGAGTCGGATGATGGTAGATCGGTGACGAAATCCACGGCCAGATGGGACCAGGGTCGGTTCGGAAGAGGCAGTGGCAGGAGCTTTCCTTCGGGAAGACGTCGGGGTACTTTGGCCATAGCACAAGCGGTGCATCCCTGCACATATCGGGAGGTATCCTGAGCCATGCTGGGCCACCAGTACCGTTGTTGAAGGAGTGAGAGGGTCTGTTGGCTGCCTGGGTGTCCAGAGCCCGGAGAGGTGTGTACAGAGTCCATGAGGGGAAGACGGAGATTGGTGGGTACGAAAACCTTCCCCTCAGGACCTCCCGGCGGAGCAGGTTCGGCAAGGGTGGCGTCGGCTATGAGTTCGTCGATGTTCCACTGGATGGGGCTGACAAGCATAGTTGGAGGGAGGATGGTTTCGTTGCTCTCTGTGGAGGATTCAGGCTGATACAAACGTGACAGGGCGTCTGCTTTGAGATTCTTGGAACCAGGACGGTAAGTAACCGTGAAGTTAAAGCGTGTGAAGAAGAGAGCCCACCTAGCCTGGCGAGGATTTAATCTCTTGGCCTCCCGGAGATACTCAAGGTTGCGGTGATCTGTGATCACTTGGAACGGATGATTGGCTCCCTCCAACCAGTGTCTCCATTCCTCTAGCGCCAACTTAATGGCCAGGAGTTCTCGGTTACCGACATCGTAATTCTGCTCCGCCGGGGACATCTTACGTGAAAAGAAGGCGCATGGATGAAGTCGTGGAGGGGTCCCCTGCCGCTGGGATAGAACTGCTCCAACTCCGTTGGTGGAGGCGTCCACTTCCACTAGAAATGGTAGTTCTGGATCTGGATGACTGAGCATAGGAGCAGAACAGAAGGCTTCTTTGAGGTTTTCAAAGGCTTGACACGCCTCTGTAGACCAGGTTAGCTGCTTGATGCCCTTCTTCACCATGGATGTCACTGGAGCGCAGATCTTACTGTAGTCGCGGATGAACCGGCGATAGAAATTGGCAAAGCCGAGAAAGCGTTGCAGCTCTTTCAGGGTTTGAGGCTTAGGCCAGTTGATTACCGCCTCCACTTTACCTTGATCCATTGAGATGCCGTCTGGACGGATCACATACCCGAGGAAGTGCATGGATTCTCGATGGAATTCGCATTTTTCTAACTTCAGGTATAACTGGTACTCACGGAGGCGTCTTAGCACTTTCTTCACCTGAAGGATGTGTTCATCGAGGTTGGAGGAGTAGATCAGGATGTCATCAATGTAGATGATCACAAACCGGTGGAGCATATCTCGGAAGATTTCATTCATGAAGCCCTGGAAGATCGCTGGACTGTTGGACAGGCCAAAGGGCATAACCCGATATTCGTAGTGCCCCGCAGGAGTGATGAAGGCCGTTTTCCACTCATCTCCTTCTCGGATACGAACCAGGTTGTAAGCACTTCTCAAGTCGAGTTTGGTGAAGATTTTCGCTGAACGGAGTTGTTCCAGGGCAGAGGGCACCAATGGTAACGGATATCTGTACTTGACTGTGGCTGCGTTAAGAATGCGATAATCAATACATGGACGGAGTCCTCCATCTTTTTTCCCAACGAAGAAGAAGCTTGAAGCGGCAGGGGACGTGGATGGTCGAATGTATCCTTGGCGTAGAGCTTCCTCCACGTACTCCTCCATGGCCTTCTGCTCCGGGATGGACAATGGATAAACTTTCCCATGCGGTAGTGTGGCCCCAGGCAGCAGGTCGATTGCGCAGTCCCATGGCCGGTGAGGTGGAAGAATGGTGGCGAGTTGCTTACTAAACACGTCCTGGAACGCCCAGTATTCTGGAGGAATCTGAGGAGCTGTATCTGTGGCTGGACTCTCGATGGAGGTTGAACCCAGGATAGCAGGAGAAGTGACCAAGGACGGGGCGGTTGATTTCTTCTTGATGGGACGTAAACAATGCGATTTGCAATAATCACTCCATTGGCGTACCTCTCCAGATGTCCAGCAGATGTCAGGCGAGTGCTGGTTAAGCCACGGGCGTCCCAGGACGATATCAGATGTGGAGCCCTCCAGTACCAGTAATGAACATCTTTCCTGATGTAAGCATCCGATGGAAAGTTGTAACTCGGGGCTGCAGTGAAGAATATTTCTGTTACTGAGGGGTTTTCCCAGAATGGAGTGAATACTCAGTGGGCGACTCAGGCGACGACGGCGGGCTTGTAACCGGCTGAGCAGAGAGGCTGATATGAAATTCCCCGCAGCACCAGAGTCGATCAGAGCTTTCGCTGAAACAGAATGGTTTCGGTAGGTAAGTGATACTGGAGTTTGCTTCAGGTTTGATACAGGAAATGGTAGATCAACTGTACTCACCGCCGAACGACTGGGACGAACGGGACATTCAGCTCGGTAATGTTCAGAGTCCCCACAGTAGAAACACAGATTATGGGCACGACGTCGATTACGTTCTGTTGTGGTTAGACGTCCTGAGTCGATCTCCATTGGCTCTGGTACTGGAGGGTTTACGGGCTCGGAGAGGCGAGGAGTTCGTGCAGAGGAATTTTGAAAGCAGGCATTGCGGTGTTGAGCTATGAGTATGGAGCGTTGAATAAGTTTTTCTATCCCGATGGTGTCGTCATAAATGGCTAGTTGTAAACAGATGTCAGAGTTGAGACCTTGTCGATAGGCTGTCATCAAAGCGATTTCATTCCATCCACTGCTTGCAGCGATAGTTCGGAACTTCAGGGCGTAATCTGAAACAGAGGATTTGCCTTGCCGTAGGCGATACAACTGATCATGAATTGATGTGGTATTGGATGCTTGAGAAAATACTATATTGAAATGATCAAGGAACTCATTGAAAGACTGTAATGCCGGTGCATTGGAATCCCAGAGAGCTTGAGCCCAGTTCAACGCTCGACCTGTGAGTAGGGAAATTATGAAAGCAATTTTGGCTTTTTCTGAAATGAACTGAACAGCATTTACCTCCATATAAAGCTTGCACTGTAGCAGAAACCCTTTGCACTCTCCGTCGCCCGAATAAATAGCAGGTTTGGCCATGGGACTTACTGAGGCAGGTCGATAGTTCTGAAGAGTATGACTGAATTCCCTTAGCGATTCTTGTAGTGTTGGTTGCGGGGTGACGGCTGCGTGCGCAGGGGTCCTCTGAGAGGGTTCGGGGGGTGAAGCGGAGATTCCGGAAGCCGTGGGAGCCTGCATTGTGTGTGGTCCGGTCTTCTGTCACACCACTGTATGAACGAGGACACAGAGGTAAGGATAACAAAGGTTTATTTAGACACTGTATGCAGCTCCGGGTAGCTTGGAGGCACGTATGGTCAAACTCAGGGAATATAATGTAGAACATAGAGTTTCTAGAATGCAGGAAACAGATAGAGTCACTCAGGGCATGGAACTGGGATACATGAAGCTTGGCAGGTTGAGACAAACAGGACTGGTCTTGATCTTGAGGGATTCCAGGAAATCACCGGTTAATGAAGCTGGCAGGGAACACACAGAGAGAGTAATGAGAGACTTGAACTTGAGGTATACTTGCAGATTAACAGAGTCGTGGAGAGTAGCGCTGGGGAGTCACGGGTGTCTGAAGACGAGACCGGACAGTGAGCTGTGGTGTGACTGGGGTTTATATCCAGAGTGAAGTGATGAGTTGCAGGTGCAGACAATCAGAATTCGGGTGAGTGAGATCGCGACCAGGTGTGTTGAGTTGACGCTGGCTGAGGTGTGCTGAGTGGATCCGTGACATTATGGAAATGGTAGAAGAGATTTCCACTTCAATGGATAATAATGAATACACTGTGGGGGTGTTCCTAGATAAAAATAGCTTTTGACACTATTGATCATGGTCTATTAATGAAGAAACTGGAAAGATATGGTATAAGAGGGAAAGCCTGTTTTTGGTTAAAAAGTTACCTTGATGACAGACATCAGTTTGTAAAAATAAATTATGTATGTTTAATGAAAGTCACTTGTGGAGTTCCACAAGGTTCGGTGTTAGGCCCCATAATGTTTGTACTGTATATAAATTATATTTGTAAAGTGTCAAAAATATTAAAAAAATGGTTTTGTTTGCTGATGACACAAATTTATATTGTTCAGGGAAAAATTTGGAACAGCTTCTGAATACAGTGGAAATTGAACTGATGGTCTTTAAAAAAATGGTTTGCTGATAATAGACTACTGAATTTAAGTAAAACAAAGTTCATAATATTTACCAATCCAAAGAGTAATAACAAAGTTAAAATTAGGATTAACAATGAGGAAATAGATAGAGTGTATGAAAATACATTTCTAGACGTTATAATAGATAAAATAGAAAAAAATGTCACAATCCATTGCAATATTACAAAAAACAAAACATATTCTGAACGGAAACTCTTTATAAATTTTGTATTGTGCGCTCATAGTTTCATACATGACGTATTGTGTGGAGGTGTGGGGTCATACATATAAAAACAATATAAATCCAATATATATGTTACAAAAAAGAGCAATAAGGATTATAAAACACGTTGACTTTTACAAACTAACAAATAAATTGTTTAATACATTATATGCCTTAAAGCTGGGGTAGGTAAGAATGGTCTAAAAAACTTATTTTTCAAATTTGTTTAAACTTTATGTATATATCAATACATAATTAAAATGTAAGTATTCTGAAAAAGAAAGTATAAAAATCGAGTGTATGTAGACCTCTAACGACTGTTTTAAAGACAGCTCATTATTTCCATTCAGTCCACCCTCTCCCTTCTGGGGTCCTTCCAAAGCCACGCCCCCAAAACACATGAACGCGCGACTCCGACAGCTGAGCTGGAAGACGCATTATTTACCTGAGACGAGCGGAGAGGAAGGAGCGCAGTGCATGTAGCATCATGTCAGAATCACATGTAATAAAAAAATCTAACTTTATCATTATGAATATAAACAAATAAGATGTATTTTAGTAGCCTACTCACTATCAAGCTATCATATCGATATTGGTAAAGTTTAAAATATAGATTTTTTGATTCGCTAACGAGCTAGTTATAACTATAAGGCAAAGCTAAAAACAGGTTGCATTGATACACGTTTTTCCATTTCCATTAGTTGCACTGTGATGAAGATGAATTTCGTGTAAGATTCATAACATATAACGTTAGGCCTACTAGCTGTTAAACATGTATTTTGTTATGTAAAGTTCCCCCCACAGCGGAGCCTGCCATGAACGCGCAGGCTAGTAAACATGCAGGGTCACCGATGACGACGGATAAGGTCGCTAGATATAAGGTTAGCAGGTTTCAATTGTTGCTTTACACAGTGCGTGACATTTTATCTGTATGTTATGCGGCTAGAGTTTTAACACTGAGTCAATGGGCTCCGACGGGCTTGTTTATCGTCATCGGTCTTTTTCCGTTTACCTGTCTTTGTTGTATGAGCAGGTTCCACTCGAGAAATTGGCAGTTTTGGTTGTTTGTCCGCCATTAGCACAGCTGCTCGGCACACCGGCAATCTTGATTTTGAATGACGGTACGCGCTGTGCAAGAGAGGGGCGATCAGCGCGTACGCGAACTTGATTGACACTGCTAAGACACTCCTCCTGGCTCTGAAGGCATCTGATTGGTTCTTTACATTCGCACCGAATGGCAGTGATTGGTCAGAGTTTTTACTGTCCTGCAGCTGCTACAGAGGTCTGATTGTTTTCATTCCTTTTTCTGAACACATAATGTATTGACTACTCTCAGGATGGAAGGACCATTTCACCCAGTATAAAAAAAAGTGTTTCTGAACAGGATTACCTACTATAGCTTTAAATTATACCTTAAAATCATTTGTTGATTTCATTTTTTCAACTGCACAGACAATGTATAAAGTATATAATAATTTGCTTCCAAATTGTATCCAGAGGCTGTTTGAAATAAGAGAAAGTCAGTATAAACTAAGAGGAATGCATATGTAAAAAAAAAAAAAAAAAAAAGGATGTATATCTGTCAAAGGGGTAGATCTATGGAATAATTGTGTTTACGAATTAAAATAGTGTATTTCACTTTGTAAATTCAAGGATTTAATACCTCAAGAAGAGGTAAATAATTATATAATTCAAAAAAACAAAAACAAATTAAATTTCAACTATTGTACTAGTATCTGAAATGTTTACCTTGTTTTTGTTTTGTTTTTTTTCTCTTGTCTTGTATTAATCAATTCCAGTGAAAAAGTGACGCTCATTTGATTGATAAAATGTATAGGCTTAATAAGCAAAGGCTTCAGCCTATACCTTTTTCGGTTATTATGTATAACTTTATTTGTTATAAAAAATTGTCTGTGAGGACCGAAATAAATCTTAAATCTTAAATCTTAAATCTTATTATGGAGATAGATGTTTAAAGTAGTGCTTAGTAGTAAACAATGGGCTGAGTCATGGTGATATTGATCTGTAAGTGTAGGAAAGTGGAACGGACCTGCATCAGAGCCACAGTAGACAGTGAGTGGGATGGCAGGGGGTTGAACAGTTTATTGGGTAGAGAGTAATGAACTGGCAACATATCAGCGGTTACGGTATATCCGGAGCACATTCGCTTACTGGAAACTTGGAATCCTGACCTCTTTAACTTAATGAAAACTAAGTATTTTATTTTTAATGAATAATGTCATCCTATCAGAAATAAAGAGTGGGCCAATCACCTTGTTGATTATTTACACTACCGTTCAAAAGTTTGGGCTTAGTAAGATTTAAAAACAAATAAATAATAATTAATGCTTTTGAGCAACTGTTTTCAACATTTTTAATATTAAGAAATGTTTGAGGACAAAATCTGCATATTAGAATGATTTCTGAAGGATCATGTGACATTGAAGACTGCAGTAATGATAGATAGATAGATAGATAGATAGATAGATAGATAGATAGATAGATAGATAGATAGATAGATAGATAGATAGATAGATAGATAGATAGATAGATAGATAGATCATGACAGACATATAGATAGAACAACAGACAGACAGAACGATAGACAGATAGATAGAAGGTATGTGGCACATATCTCTCAAGAGCAAAATGGACCTTATCCTGTTCTTTTCTCTCCTGTCCTCTTCAACTCTCTTCTGTGTGTGTGTGTGTGTCTATGTGTGTGTGTGGGCTGAAGGGTTGTTTTGCATTTCAGAGCCTTTTTCTGAAACCCTCTTTATGTCAGAGCACAAGGACATGAGGTAGCGTGGGTCCTTGCAGCTAATTGGCCTGTCCTTCTCTTACAACTTTCTCTAACACTCTCAGAAAATAAATAACTAATGCACCCCTTGGTAGTCTCATTAGCTCCCTGCAAATCTCCCTTCATAACCTCCCTCTCTCTGACGCACACGCTCCATCCCTTCTCTTTATCTTATTCTGTAAGTGCACCCATGAATAAATCTGGTGTCCGTTGAGTCAGTGGGCCACAATAGTCTCTCTTTGAAGGCGGTATATAGGACTGGCAGCGCATTGTCTTTCCCAAACAATGGCCACTTTAGCGTGTTACCTCTGAGGGCTGCGTTAGCCATATGGCTGCCTCCGTTGTGCCAAGGAAAGCACGTTGGTCTTGTTGTGAGAGAAGCTGATTTGGAGCGTGCTTTTACTGAGAATAGCCCTGTACACTTATCTCTCTCCCTCCTTCTCTCTTTTCCTTCGGAAAGAACAAAAACCTCCCCCTGTGCACATTAAGAGAGTTCTTGAAGTGTTTCCAAGCAGCCATTTAGATTTTAAATGGTCTCTTCTTAGACAATACACAATGGAACATCTATGGCAGAATTGGCAGGCCCGGCACTAAGCCATTGAATGACATTTGACCCATAGGACACGATCTGGAACGTTCTACCTAACTTGGGATGTCACCGGTTTCAGGACAGCTGAATTGTGAAAGATGAATGCAACCAAAACCAATGCCAAACTCAAAAGAAAAGGAATAGTGAAAAAAGTACAGAAAGACCAAAAATGAACAATGAACAATCCAGACAACTAGCTCTAAATAAAATGCAGGTATGGGACAAAACTCAACTAAGGTTACGCTTTATTTTGATGGTCCCCTTTAGACATTCTGTTGACTACATGTCAACTAACTCTTACCCCCGGTTTCACAGACAAGATATCTTAAAATACATATCTTAAAATATGTCAGTGCCATTGTTTTGTCTCAATATGCACACCAGTAATGTTTTTTTTTTTTTTTTTTTAAGGCATGTTTATAAAAGCTACTTAAATGCCCTAATTGAACTCAGGCCTAATCCTGGCTTAGTCTAAGCCCTGTCTGTGAAACTGGGCCTTAGAGTATTAGTTGAGTATTAGTAGACTGTTAGAGGTAGGGTTAAAGTTAGTAGAATAAGTGGTTAGGATTAAGTTGACATACACTTGCAAATGTTCTGCAAAAAACTCAGTATAATGTTTTGGGGGAGCATCACAATAAAGTGTTAGTAGATATTAAGCAGACTTCCTTCTAATACACTACTAAAACTCTAATAAAAGAGTATTAGTAGTGTATTAGATGTAGGTTCAATGCTACTTATAGTCAATTGAATGTCTAAATTGGACTATCAAAATAAAGCATTACCCAACAAGGGAATGGGGACTGGTCACATTTACAATTTTTGGAAAATAAAATGCTGAATAAAATCTAAGCCATATCTAGGGACGAAGATAACTTTGAGACTCATTTGACATTGTCTTGATCATTATCTCTCTAATGGTGCCTGCTGACCACAGATTTGGATATATCACCTCTCTCTGGTCCAACTGAATCAATAGACCACAAAAACCTTTTGACTTCTTGCTAGGGCATTGCAATGTGCGGTTGCTAGGGTATTCTAAATGGTCTTTGGTTGCATTGCTATGCGGTTTCCTGGTTGTTGTAAGTGGTTGCTAAGGCATTACTATCAGAGGTGGGTTGTAACAAAGTACATTTGCATTGTTACATTTACTTGATTTGTTTCTTTTGTGGAAAATTAGATTTAAATGTGGGTACATTCTTTTTAACTCGAGTACATTTCTAATGAAAAAAACTGTACCTTTACTTTGTTACGCAATGTTTTTCAAATCCTTAACTGTACATATGAGCATTCACCACTAAATATTAAAAGAAGTCAAAAAGATAAACACTTTGTTTGAAGAAAAGTTTGTGTGCATGGTCTATCGATTCAGTTAGACAAGAGAAAGGCCATAGATTCAATTGTGGTCAGCAGACTTCCATTAGTGAGATAATGTTCATGACAGTCAAACAAGTCCACTCTTAAGACTCCATATTCTTGTCCTTAAATACAGCCAAATGATGTAAGTCTATAAGGGTGTGTTGTTCACAGTTGCAGTTTGGTTCTTCTGGTCCAGACCAAAAAAGAAAATGATACATTTAGTCCTTGTTTCACTTAATGTTCACACTGTCATTTTTAACACCGAACCTAAAGATACAAAACAAAACAAATCAAAAACTGCTTTTATATATATATATATATATATATTTTTTTTTTTTTGCAAGATGTTGATCCAGGAATATATGTGAAATCACGTTCACAACACTGTCAAGCTGCATGATTTGTCACAAACAATATATGCTACACAGCCATTCAGAGTTTAACATGCTTACAGCTGCTGAATATCCTCTGTCTCGGGAGAATTGATTGTGTGACTGTTCAAGATTAATCACAGATGCGGCATGATAAAATATCACGTTAATCATGGCATGCAGATCAGTTGCTGCTAACATGCTAATGCGTGGAAATGTGAGATGCTCACGTGCTGAACCCTCGATAATATGCTCCATGGCTCTGTGAAATATCTCAGATGCTGAGATGATGCCAAAGGGAAGTCTTGAGGAAGCAGTATCTGCCAAAAGGTGTATTAAAGGTGCAATATTTGGTGCTGTTTTCATCCAATTTTAGCTGCCAGAAACCTTGTGATGCATCAAGTTTTGAGAAATATCTGGCACCCGCCATCTCACTTGTGATTTCTTCACGCTTGGGTATCTGATAATGCTCACGCCTAATGTTCTCATTCAGATCCTTTGGGTCCATACATATTCTCAAGTCGCCATTCTTTTTCTTTGCGCACACCATGGAGTTGACCCAGTCGGTTGGTTCTTCAATGTTCTTTATCACACCCAGCATCGTCATCCTGTCCAGTTCCTTTTTTAAATGGTCTCTCAGCGGTGCTGGAACTGTTTGTGCAGCATGCACAACTGGTTGTGTATTTAACTTGTTACCTTGCACAAAGACCTCTAAAAACATCTTCATAGTTCTGTGTTATAGAGTCAAGTGTCACTTGGTGTACTTGCAGCTGTGTTGATGCAAAACACTCTTTTCACCAGCCCCATGTCCTCACAGGCTTTATCACCCAGTAGGGAATCAAGGTCCTCAGCAACGACAGAGAAGAATAGGTGGTGTACTTTTTCTTTTACCATCACTTTCAGCCTGCATGTACCTAAACACTCTATTTTCTGTCCATTGTAGTCTTTCAACTCTGTCATTTCGTTGTGTATTTTTGTTTTCTCTTTCATCACTTCAATGTCAGATGTGCTGATCAGGTTTGCCTTTGCACCAGTGTCCAGTTTCATTGTTATTATAGTCCCATTTATCTCCAATGGTGCTGTCCACTTACCCTCTCTGACAGCATTGACTTGTTTTTCTGTCTAATCTTCACAGTTAACCATGCCAACAAAGAATGTTTCACACAGATCTGTGTCCTCCACTATGTTTATAGATTTTCTATTCTTCTCCTCTTTTCTTTTTGTGAAACACTGCTTTGCAAAATGGTTCTTGCCCCGGCAATTAGAGCATAGTTTACCATAAGCTGGACACTGTTTTGGCTTATGCTGCAAACCGCAGCGTTTGCAATTAAATGCTTGTCCGTCTGTTTGCCGTGCAGGTCGGGTCTGCGTGCTTCTCCTTCCTTCACTGGAGACAGCACCGACAGCCGCGTCATCACTTTCTCTGACGCTCGCCGCCATCTCGCTGAATGTCCCTCACATGCATTTGCGAGAGCTCACTTGCCTGGCAGATCTTGATAGCCCCTTCCAGCGTCAGCTCCGTTTCCCTCAGTAGCCTTTCTCTGACTTTTTTATCCTCCACACCAAACACGATCTGGTCTCTGAGCATGGAGTCCCTCAGTGTAGCAAAATTGCATGACTGTGCTTTAAGCTTCAGGTCGGTCAGAAAGTTATCTAAAGGTTCGCACTGTTGGTGCACTCGTGAGCGAAAAACATATCTCTCATATGTCTCGTTCTTTTTCGGAGAGCAGTGGGCATCAAACTTCTCAAGCACTTTATCCAGCTTATCTTTGTCATCAGCATTATAACTAATGATCTTCGCAACAGAAGTGAATCAATCAATCAAAACTAACTTTAGCTGGACATAACTTTACCCTAGAGCTGCTGTAAAGCCAAAACAATCTCTGTTACTGTAATTTCCTATTACCACTGTAAAGCTGCTTTGAAACAATTCATATTGTTAAAAGCGCTATTTAAATGAAGGTGACTTGACTTGACATTATCATATACGAAGGTATTGTACACTTCTATGGCTTGAGGGCCTGCTATAGTTAGCAGTAACGCTACCTTCCTTGTGTCCGGCTTCGTCTCTAGGCCCATGGCCGCAATATACAGCTGAAACTGCTGCTTGAAGGTGCGCCAATTGCTGTCGACATTCTTTGTTGGTTTTTGTCCTTGTTAGCCCGGTGGCTTCAATGAATCCATGTCGCTTTTCACAATGCACCCCGTTTTGGTTTCACTCCTGGTACCATGTTTTGTTCATTGTTGTGCATGAAATATAACTGCATCTTTTCTTGAACATTTCTCCTCTCATGCTGGTAGGTTGACAACCACCACTACTGACCCCCTCTGTTACATAATTACAACTAATCATCACACCGACGGCGTCAGATGAGAGCCAACGGTGCCCAATGGCCGATCGTCAGCTTGGTGTGTCCCGGGCTTAAGGAGGACCCACCCCACAGCCACTCCATTATATTGAAACTCAAATATCACAGGATATATTTTTGAAATAGTCAAGATGACCTCTAAATGCAAATATGTTTTTGTCAGTCATGGTTTATGCATGCTGTGATTGCCATATGATTATTTAAGTTACTGATTGATTATTTTCTTGCTTTTTGTAGCATGACCAGACATTATCCGCATTTACTCACTATTATGTAACTTTTCTTCTATCTAAAAAGGTCTGTCAAACTAAAAAAAAAAAGAAAAGAAAAGAAAAAAAGCATAAAATCATTCAAACTATTGATTGATTATTTGCATGCTTTTTGTAATTTGATCAGGCATTATCAGCATTTACTCACCCTTATTCCATGCAAGAATATCCGGCCCACTCTTTTCAGTATAATGAAAGTGAATGAGGTCTGTCAAACTGGAAACATTTAAATTATATTTACTATATTGTGTAGGTTTCACATTATTTTAAGGTGACATATTTACATTGTACTTACTCAAATAAGTACTGAGTAATATAGTTAACTTACTATAGAGTTATGCTTATGGGTTGGGGTTACACTTTATTTGAAGGTGCCTTTGTTACACTGTAATTATACATTTAAGTACTGAGTAATATTAAGTAACTACATGTATTTACTATAGGGTAAGGGTTAGGTTTAGGGTTAGTTGCATGTAATTATGAATCATTTTTAGTTATTAGGCTACTATAGTATTTTTTTTTATTTTTAAAACCTTTATTTTTACAGGCAAGTCATTAAGAACAAGTTCTTATTTACAATGGCGGCCTGACAAGTGGAATAACCACTTAGGGAAAGGGAAAGAGGGCTAAAATAAATACATTAAATACATACAAGATACAGTTTAAAACACAGCTGGTTATAAGTGTCTGTTGTCTACTGTGTTAAGTGTACGGGTACATAGAAGTGATAGTGGGTGATAAAAAATAATAACTATGTAGAGAAGCAACTGCATATATCCGTGAACAAGGATGATATAATAGTTTTGAAGGATGCAGCTGAAATGAATGTCTCCAGTTTGAGAATATTTTGCAGAGCGTTCCAATCGCGAGCGGCAGCAGACTGAAAAGATGCAAGACCAAAGGCAGAGTTGGTTTTGGGAACGCTTAATTGAAGATGAAGTGAGGACCGGGTATTATATGTGACAGGCTTTGGCTGCAGCAGGTGACCTAAGTAAGGAGGTGAACGCCCGAGAAGGGTCTTGTAAATGAAGGTGAACCAATGAATTTTTCGGCGATTGTGAAGGGAGGGCCAGTTGACAGAAGAATATAGTGCGCAGTGATGTGTATTGAAAGGAGCATTTGTAGCAAACCTGATAGCGGAATGGTAAAGAGTGTCAAGTTTTGATAGAGTGGACTTGCAAGCAACCCTATATATAGTGTCTCCATAGTCTAACATGGGTAGAATGGTCATTTGAATAAGAGTAAGTTTGGCAGAAGTAGTGAAAGAAGAGCGGTTTCTGTAAAGAAAACCAAGCTTGGCCTTGACCTTAGATTGCAACTTTGATATGTGGATGGAGAAAGAAAGTGACGTTTCCAACCAGATGCCCAAGTACTTATATGCAGTGACTTGTTCTAGAATAGTCCCATTGCAGGTGGTGATGTTAAGGGCAGGAGGTGGCATAGTACCCTTACGGTAAAACCACATGATTTTTGTTTTGGAGGTATTGAGAGTGAGTTTGAGTTGTGTGAAGGACTGCTGTAGTTGGAAAAAGCTATCTTGCAGGATAGCCTGAACAGCATCTGGGGAAGAACCTGTGGCATAAAGGATTGTATCATCAGCATATAAGTGAATGAGGGAATTACCAACTCCCTGGGGAATGTTATTAATATAAATTGAGAAAAGTGTAGGGCCAAGGATGGAGCCTTGGGGGACACCCCTGGTGACCGGGAGGGAGTGGGAGAAAAGGTTTTCAAATTTTACACGTTGAACCCGGTGAGAGAGATAATTTGAAAACCAAACCAGTGAGTGATCAGTGACACCAATGCTGCTAAGTCTGTGGATGAGTGTGTTGTGGTCCACGGAGTCAAAAGCCTTTGCAAGATCAATAAATATAGCAGCACAGTGTTGTTTGTTATCTAACGCGGATGTAATGTCATTGAGCACTTTAGTGGTAGCTGTAACACAACCTGAACAGTATGTACTGTAACTAGTAACGGTATGTAACATTATGTAACAATGACACAGTAATATAAAGTGTTACCAGGTTTGGTTTAGTGTTAGTTACTTGTACTAGCTAAAGTAATAAGAGTAAATTATGCATAATTACATGTAGTTGCGTGTAACTACGTCACCTTAAAATAGTGTTACTGCACTTTCTAAGTTTTCTGAAGTCATACAAAAGATTTGTTTAGAAAAAAAAAAGACCAAAATCTACCTTGTTAATCACTGTTTTTACCCTTCTGTGAGTCTGTTGACCACTGGAAACTGGATCATTAATTCACTGAGTTGAACTGAAAAAAACAAATCAGTTTAATTTGGGGAAATAATCATTCAGACCAGTTTTGAGAACATGATAAACCGATTAACAGAAAATATTTGTTCATGAATCAGACATTGCTACTTCTTTCATCAACTCACCAAGGAGAGCTAGGACTTGGTGCAAAATATTTCTTATTATGTTATAATGAGTACAGAAATATAAAAGTGCTCATCTGTCCATCAGTCTGAGACTCTGGGATAGGCTCCAGCATTCCCACGACCCTACATAGGACAAGGAGTTTGAGAAATAGATGGACTATAAAAGTTAATAATAATAATTCTGCACTTTTTTGTCATTATGCTTCACAGCTTCAGTCCTTATATACTTCTATTATAATTAAATTATTTTATTATTAAATTATTATTATTCGTTTTTTTTTTTTGTTTGTTTTTTTGAAGAGTACGGGCTAGTGCTAGTGCTACACAGAAGAGTAAATAATGACAATTTTCATTTTATTAATAATAGTATTATTAACAAGTTACTAGATGCATGACTGTGTAATACTGTCACTGAAAGCACAATGAAAAGCACTATGAAACTATGAGTCTGAATAACTTGGCATGAAAGCCATTTCTACCTCAAACTGAACCCTTATTTAGGCAAGGCAAGGCAAATTTATTCATATAGCACATTTCATACACTATGCATTCAATAGATTGAGATTGAGAAAAAATACATTCATAAACAGAGACAGCAAGATTAATTTCTCTAGAAAGATCTCTCATTCTGCACAGCCTGTCATGCATTAAAGGTTAGTGGCTCCCCAGTTAATTTTGCCAAGTCTCCTGCACTGAGACGCAGGAACTTCTGACACAGAAATAATTGGGAGTGCGGTAAGTCCGCTGAGAGGTTTGGCCAAGGTCTGCCGCCTTCCAGGATGCCTTTCTTATAAACAACATTTTTTTTTTTTCCAGAACACAGAGCTCACTTCCCGTTTGCTGCTGGAGAGTGAGTCAGATCAATGATGACACGAGCGACCGTCTGCCAAGCAGAACTCAACCGCATCTGTCAGCCGCAGATTTTTACCCCGGGCGTACAGACCAGGAGCATCTATTTGGTACTTTAATGAGCCCGGCCTGCCGTAATGGGACATCGAGAGGTTCAGGCTGATCTCTAAAATTAATTTAAATTTCTCTGCTAACAGAGCTCAAACTTAATCAGGTTCCCAGGAGTGTATGCTTTTATGGATTTCCAATGAGAGGCAAAGGGTGTTCTGGGAAAGATGAAGATGCATATCTCACTGTCCTGCTCTCTAGGGGTCATTTAAAAGGATGGCCGATGAGGTATTCTTTCCCTTCATAATTTTTTTAATGGCATCCATGCTCTTCTTAGAGATATGAAGAAGATGAAAGAGATAGACATTTACACACTTCCAAAACTTTCTTTCTTCTGTGGAACACAAAATATTACTTCAAAACAACATTAAAGCCCATTGATATTCACTAAAAAAAACGCTGAAGCTTTGTTTCAAATATCTTTTGATTTTCACAGAAAAAAGTAATAGGTTTGGCAAGACCTGTAGAATTAAATGTGAATGTAAATGAACATAATAACAAAGTTATTAGACCAACGTAACTGTTGTTTATCTGCTAATGTGTATAACACGCAATGCACAAAAAATTCCTTTCATAGAGTAGAATAGGCTATTTTTAATCACTGCATGAATGCTAAAAGAGGTTGACAGTAGAAATGCATGCATTTTTAAATGTCAGAATGCATTAAGGAAATTGTTTTGGGCAAAAATGCAGCAAAAAAAAAAAAAAATTCCAGGAAGGATAATGTTTGCCTCCATTCACCTTATACTCCATTGTGTGTGTATATATATATATATATATATATATATATATATATATATATATATATATATATATATATATATATATTAGTTATTTTTTAAGCACTTTCTATGCACTATTTATTTCCTGAAGTTCTCCAGCCCTTCTTTCTTTCTCTCTCTCGCTCACTACATCTTGTTGTAGACACCATCCATGTTTCTCTGCCCTTTGTCACTCTCTATTACCACTAGACACACATCTCAACCTCCCACGCCAGATAGAAGACACTCTCTGCATGCTAACATGACTACTTCACTAAGGCCGAGAGTTAACTGTCATTTTTGTCTCATCCTAATTTGCTAAAGCCTTTAAAACACATTCTTATTGATTAAACACATAGTGTAATGATTAATTTAAAACCAATTAGCTATCTTTCATTAATGGGAACTCAAACTAAGCTATGTGGGGTCAATATTTGGATAAAGTCAATGACAATCTGACGTATGTGATTACCCATGAAAAAATAGCAACCCTCCTGCCCCTGTTTTACATGCGATAAAAGCTGACATTTGACAGGAAACGTCGCTTTAAAAGGGTGAACGTATGGAGAAGTGGATTTACTGACTGTCTTCCCTATATTTAGACATTTTTAAATATTCAATTCCCTCTGCATGTTTTAATATCAAGGTATTCGAATAAAATTACGGGGTGTGTGTTCGGCTCGGCACTTATTGGAATGCGTGAACCCCTGGCAGTGACAGCAGGTAGTTCTGCCTGAGTGATCAGATGAACAGAACCCATCTGTACCACCTCATCATACATACTGTCCTCACGGAGAACCTCCCGTACACAAGGTCAAACTCGCAAACACACAGAGTTGGTGGTTCAAAGTTTCAAGTTCAAAGCCTGTGATGGCAACTGACAAATATTCATTTTTGTTTTATGTACTCTCTACAGTCATTTCCTCAAATAATTCATTTATTGTTTATTTGTTTATTTATTTGGATTATTGGCAAAAGTGCGAGCATAAATGATGCAAAGCACACATCATTAGTTTGAATATCGAATATTTTAGTAATTTCTCCAGTAAACAGGACCTAAAATATATAAAAAAAATTAAAATTAAAAAAAGATTGTCCATTCATTGTCACAATTCAAGATTCTGCAAGGTAATACTACATTTTCATGTGCTTATCTCTTATTCTAAACATATTGACGTTATTTCATGCAACACAACACAATGCACTCAAACGCATCACTGAGAGCCAGAGAATGAGAAAAAGAGGGTGAGAGAGAGAGGAAAAAAGAGAAATTGAGATTGTTGGTTGTAGGTGGAAAGCCCTTAAAAGACAAAAAAACCAACAAAAAAAATCCCATCAGCAGAGAGACAGATGATTCCACATCGCTCTCTGAGGGCCGAGAGATCTTTTTTAATGTGGAGCCCAGCTGCTCCCAGTAATGGAGTTTAATGACTCACTCCTGTCCTTTTTATTATATTTTCTTTGCTAAAGCTAAACTCCACCTGTCCGACTGCACACACACACACGTTGTGTTTTCATGTTTTATGGGGACTTTTCTATAGACATAATAATGTTTATACTGTACAAACTGCATATTCTGTCCCCAACCCTACCCCTAAACCTACCCGTGACAGAAAATTTTCTGCATTTTTACATTTGTATGATTTATAAGCTGTTTTCTTCATGGGGTCCAAAAAATGTACCCACAAGAACAAGACATTTTCTCCCAATAATGTAGGGTTTACCAGGCCACACATCCAAGCTTTTTGTTAACCATTTGAAGGAAAACCACCAGTGAAAAAATATTTGAATTATTATAAAAAATAAAAGGGCAAGTTTGCAATAGAACAAAAGCTAAACTACGAAACTACATTATTAAAAAATAATAATGAATAAATAAATAAATTACAGAGATAAATACCATTGCTAACCAATCAGTTTGCTTTTTCCCTTTTTTTTCCCTTTTTTTTTTTACAATAAACAAAAACTATTGATATTTAAAAATAATAATAATAATAAAAAATACAAATATAAATTTATCAAATCTGACTGGTCATAGGAGTAAAACACAGCAACATCTAATTTTCCTGTATCAATGTTTTTTTTTTTTTTTATATATATATATATGGATATTTCAGGGAAAAGGGACTGACCATCATTCAAAGTAAGTCCGTGAGAAGGCGAAATGATCAATAGCATCAGGTCAGCGAACCCACACCCAATTATTTCTTTTCAACTGAAATTCAAACTCAGAAAGCACTAAACATATAATTGCACAAAACACTTAAAGGATTAGTTCACCCCAACATGAAAATTTCCTAATAATTTACTCACCCCAATGCCATCCAAGATATCCATGTCTTTCTTTCCTCAGTGGGAGAGAAATTATGTTTTTTGAGGAAACCATTTCTGGATTTTTCTTCTAATGGACTTCATTGTTTACCATCATTTTTAAAAGTCTTTGAAGTGTTTAAACGGGCTGTACGCGATCACAGCTGAAGATGAGGTTGTTATCTAGCGAAACGATAGGTCATTTTCAAACCTTCAATAGTTCGCAAATCAAACCTTCAATAGTTCACTTTTTACCTTCAATAGTTCGGATTGAGCTGATCAACAAACGGATAGGGAACTACGTCATCACGTTGAAAGGTCACGCCGGCGTCGGTAGAAGTACCGCCCCACTGTTTACAATGAGACCGTACGTAGGAGGATAGTTCAAATAGTATTGTTTGCTATTATATAGTAATAGTATTCAGTGAATATGAATATGAATAGTATATGAATAACATTCTGATGAATAAGAATAGTAGTAGTTCAAATAGTATTGCCGGCGCCGGCGTGACCTTTCAACGTGATGACGTAGTTCCCTGTCCGTTTGTTGATCAGCTCAATCCGAACTATTGAAGGTAAAAAGTCTATAAATTATATATATATTTTTTTTTAAATGACCTATCGTTTCGCTAGATAACAACCTCTTCTTCAGCTGTGATCGCGTACAGCCCGTTTAAACACTTCGAAGACTTTTGAAACTGCATTGATTTGGACTTAAAAACAATGGTAACCATTGAAGTCCATTGTTAGAAGAAAAATAAAACTCAAAAAACATAATTTCTCTCCCACTGAGGAAAGAAAGACATGGATATCTTGGATGGGATTGGGGTGAGTAAATTATTAGGAAATTTTCATTTTGGGGTGAACTAATCCTTTAAATCAAATGCAAGTGAAGAAGAAGGGAGTAAAATATTGCAATATATCAGTTTAAATAACTACACTAAAAATATAGCCCCACTGATTAATATCTCACAGAAATGTGTAATGAGAATAAAACATCAGAAACACTTTACAATAAGCTTTCATTTGTCAACATCAGTTAACATTAGCTAAGATAAACAATACATCTACAGCATTTATTAATCTTAGTTAATGCTAATGTTAGTTAATAATTTTTAAGCTGTATCTGTTAACATTAGTAAATGCTAAATTAGTACAATTTGTAAATTAGTTTGTGAACTCACATAATAAACATACATTGTTTTTATAACATTAACAAAGTTTAATAAATCAATCTCTTTCAGTTGACTATACTAGCCTGCGAAAGCACACATTAGCATGTGATAAAAAAATAAATAAATGTATGACTGGTATCAGCCAGAAGTGCAAGATAAAGGTAACAAGTTATTGCACCAGCATTTACACAAAAAATTAGGGTTGCCAGGTCTGTACAACAAAAGTAGCCCAATGGCCAGTCAAAAGTAGACCATTGCGATTTTCTCCGTCGGGTGGCTGAATTCTTCACTGAATTTGTGTGTCTGGGGGGTGTTTTCGGGGGGTGGAAATCAACCCCATGGGGAAATAAGCGGCAAAAACTTAAAAGTAGGCCAATTCCGCAGGGGACCTGTGGACTTGGCAACCCTGCAATAATTGCTCTTTTAAAAAAGCCACATATTATCTTTACATATCCATCTTCAACCTGAGCACAAGATGCACTCTTCAACACAATGGCAACTCCCAAAAAAACAACATAACAGAAACTCTTCTAAATCCCAACATAACAGAACATTAATCACCCAAGTTTCCCCCATCTTGCTCAAAAACACATTAAATAACACTTAATTTCAACATTTACTCTCCCCATCCAGTCACATGCAAAGCATGCAGGGAACTAGAAATCCTCTGCCCAGTGTCAGATAATGGCAACAAAAGATATTATTAAATTTCCATTTTGCAAATTTAGTTTTGACAAAATGTTTAAGAATGCATCTGCTTTAGCTCAAATCTCTATCACAACATTGTAATTCCACTTTTCGAAATGACCCCATATAAATCCCAGTGTGAGAAAAGTCCAAAAGTTTCTGTGGTCTAACTTAATTATAGAAGCTAGAGGTTGTGGATCCAGACCTGTGCTCTGATCTCTGAGTGTATTATGACTGCACGGTTTCTCAGAATAGTGAGAAGAAGCTGTGTGCACTCCATCTGCCTTTTAACCCTTTGCTCAGGGTTAAAAAACTTTACAGATGCTTTTATCATGTTGTAACTTTCCCCCAGAAATCAATAAGAGCTGAAACAGTCAGAGAGCCAATGAAATGAGAGAGAGCAGAAGAAGAGATGTTATGGTTGATGCGTGAGTGGTATAACAGGGTTGTGTATGTGCACAGGATAACGCCCGTTATATCACACATACTGTGTGTATGTATATATGAATGTGTATATATTTTTGTTTAAATATGATAAAAAGTAAATTATTATTTGTATAATATTTTTAGTAATAGTGCAGTTTTCATAGTCGGGATTCCTGTCTTGTTTTCACCGGACTAATATGTTTCTGTTCCTGTTGTTTGTGTGTTCAGTTCTTGTTTGCTCTGTCCCTTGATAACTGTCGACAGTTAAATAAATCAGACTGAACATGACATACATCTCCATAATCTCACCATTCTTAAAGAATCCAGAACAACTTATAAAACATACATGTTTATACCCACAATATTGTTACCTTCTAAAGGGCTGCAATGAAGTATAGTGTCCAATCCAATGTGCAAATGAAATCTATACATCTTAGAGTCAGAATCCATCCATGAGCAGTGAGAAATAAAGTGTTTGGAAATAAAGAGGACAGGTCAGGTCACTGAGTCTTGTTTACCTGTTTGGTTTGAGCTTCAACGTAATGCCTGTGTTGACGTCTAGTGTGTTTTATATAAAAGTATATCTGTGTGTGTTTGTGCACGTGCGTGTCAACACCCCTTGACCTTGCACACACAGTGTAAAAATCCAGATAAAAATCAACCTCAGTCACATACACACTGACAGCTAATCTCATTCCCAGCTGTCATGCTTCATAATTATTATCTCTATGAACTGACTGAGTTGCGGGTGAGCCAAAATGGGGCTCTGTGGGTGGGGAGATGCGATCGATCGGCAGCAATCGGACCGTCAATAATGAAACTGTGCAGTGTAGGAGGCCATGTTGCATCTCTGTAGGTGTCTGAAAACTGCTGCGGAGGGCTGTGTCTGATCTTCATGGCAAAGAGAAAGGGAGAACAAACTGTCTTTAATGAGGGCAGATGCATGACCTTACACACATATACACTTTTATGATTATACAGGAACAAATAAAAGTCTGAGGAGTGATTGAAAACACAGTGGTGTCACTTTCAGTTAAAGGGTGGAAAATGTGCTCCCCTGTAAAGCAGAAGCCCATCAGAGAGAACAAGGCTTTGTTCAGAATGGAAAACTTGCACACTGCACAGTATACTGTATACTGCCTACTATAGTGTTGTAAGACCACCTAAACTCAGTGGTTGACCCGTAAAAATCCTGTAAAGACACGTGACATCGCTGTGACTTTTTTTGACACAATCCCTAATTTTTTGATAACAAAAGAAATTAAAGAAATATGTTGTTGTATGCATTTGAAGCAGGAAGTCTTAAATCCAATCACATTAATGATGTTAACAAAAAAATGCAGCAGCAATTTAGTGCTATCCCCACAGTTGTGGTCTTGACTGGTCTTGAAATAAAATCCCAAATTCGCTTAGTCTGCGACCGAGACAAGGCCGGGTAACAAATGTGGTCGAGACCAAGACCTTAAACGTACAGTATGTAATTTTTTCGCCGCTAGGGGTCGCTAACCTCTTACAATAACAAAGGCGTAGTTTGATGACGCAACATTTGCTAAGAATTATGGATCTTGTCGTCAACGTCAAGCCGACCGACCTAATAATGTTTATGGATGAGTGAATACATCAATGTTTTTATCATGACTGTGATATGAAGCAGTTCGGGATTGCTAAGAGACAGCTATCAGCTCCACACGCGACGCGAGTCCCGCGGATATAAAAGGAATAAGGACATTTCATTCTACCGAACTACACGCAAGTGCAGAATTACTTCTCACAGGTCAGTTTATTAGACAAATTAAACTTGTGAGGTAACGCAGCGCTGTTTCACTTGGTCTAACATTACACTATCACACTAAACTGCATTTAAATGTAGTTGAAATGTGTGTTAGTTTGTCTGTATGAGACTAGCAGTAAGCTAGATCAACATTAGAATAACATACAGATCATATTCTAACATTTTATCATTGTTGAACTATATAACATTGATTAGTTTTATGTAAATGTGCTCACCTGTTTAATAAAGTACATGTAGGAACGGTCGAAGTCTCGGACGTGGAGGGACAACGCGGATATGACGACATTGACAGCGACAAAACGGAAATAAAGAAACGGGACGTGTCTTTGAATTAAATTACAAATTGAAAGTTGTTGGAAACAGTCGGGATAATGTAAGCACACAACTAAAAAAATTTTTTTTTAATTCAAAAAAGTTACATATTGTGCCTTTAAAAAAAAAAAAAGGTCCCAAGACCAAGACCAGTCTTGAGTACTACAACACTATCCTAATGTTTAAAAATAGTGTGTGAATGCAATGACAAACTGTATTGTGTTATGCGGTAGTCACATGAGTTAAATTGATGTCATTGTGGAAATGATTATTTTATTTTTTTCTGATCGTGACATTGCACTGGTTTGGGAAATGAATGACTGAATTAATTAATCAATTAATGAAATAACACTGATGTCCAGTTGTAATCTGAGAAATGAATAGTTATTCTGCATTAATCCAATCAAAAATACAGTCAAGGAGGAGATATTTAACATTTTATTGACCCCAAAACAATTTACTCCATTTACTCACCTTTATTTTGCTCCAAATCCATATGACTTGCCAATATGAATGGAAGTGAATTGACACTGTTGAGCACCAAACCTGACAATCATAATACAATAAAAGCTGTCAGTACGTAGCCATATGGTAAAAGATAATAATATGGAATGTGATAGCCTTGTCTCTCTCGGTACTCATGGAAATTCAACAAATACAAAGAGATAAAAACTTACAATTGCAAATTATACAGTCTGAATTGCAAGATCTAAATTCACAATTACAGGAAAAAAAAAAAGTATTTTTTTATTATGGGTGAACTATTCTTTTAAAAGTAAAACACAATTGATATTGGTTCTGTTCAAATGCCATGCTGGCAATAAAAGGTGGGATACAATACAGAGTGCTATGGTTGTATAATGCATATGTGTTAAAAGTAGATGGTCATCTGGGTTTTCCCGTGCATGGACATTTGCAAAAATAGTGAGTAGTATAATAGTATATGTCTCTCTACAAGTCCAGAGAGAGATAATGGCCTGTCGAGGTCATTTGAAGAACACACTCATCTTCCCTATCAAACATTACAGCACTTTCTATTAAATTACACTGAGTGGATCAGAGATTTCTGCTGGGCCATTCACAGCCATAACTTTTAATTTTCCTTTGAAATTCAATCAATTAAGACATCCACAGTCCTGATGGAGAAATATCTCTTATCCTGTCTCATTAAAGTTGTCATAAGAGGAATGAGAATGTCTGTTTTGAGTTTCTCATCTCTCTCTCTCTCTCTCTCGCTTTCTCTCTCTCTCTTTCAAGCACACACACACCCACACACACACACACACACGCACCTGCCTAGCAAATCATGTCACAGTCACCAGCAATTTTCTACCTGAGCCCTTCGTCCGAGAACAACCTTTCTAGATGATTTAATTTACGAGGGAAATGAAAACAACGCCACAACTTCCCAGGCCCTTGTTTGGTCCGGTCCTGAATGATGTCACTACCCGCCCATTCCCCATCCTTTCGTTTCAGCCCTTCACATGAGGAGGGTCAATAAAGAAGGTAGGATGGATGAGGGCCCCTGTTGGCCCCAGGCAGCCAGGCGGAAACAAGTGATGACACTCATCTATTCGGGTGAAAAAAGAAGGGATGACACTCATCCATTTCCTGGCAGACGGAGGTGTTTTGGTCCCGTAATGAAGTCATAATAGCAGATGACACAACTTTGCAATATAGACATGCCCTCAGAAAGCGACACCGCAGGGGGCATTTCATCATAAACTGTGTGTTTGTGTGTGTACATCTGCCTGTGGCGTTTGTGTTCATATGTTTTTTATAGCAGTCTGGTGCCCGTCTGTGTGTGCTCTTGAAATTTCCTTCTGAAATCACTTTGTAAAAGTGACATCTATTTAAGCTGCAGATGACAACAGCAGGTTTCCACTCAAATAAGGTCTATGGAGATCAACATTATCATTACTGCACACCATACAAACACAGAAAATTCTTCTCATTATAATGGAAACCATGGATTTGTTCAGAATAGAATTTAGCATACTGCTTACTGTGCAGTATATACTGCATTCTGCCTACTATTTAAAAATCACATGAAACAATACATAGTTTGCAATAAGTTTCAAGCAGTAAACTCTTACCTGATTCTACAATATTGTCACATGACCTGACTAAATTGCTTGTTTAATTCAGAAAATAGTGTCCAAGCGCTTGTAAATGAATATGGATATCTGGTGCTGTGGCGTTGGGGCCAAAGCTTTTGGCTTGCAACAAGAAGGTTGCTGGTTCAACCCCACATAGATCGCTTAAAGGAGAACTCCGGTCAATTTTAACATTGAGCTCATTTTTTTGTACATTTGGAGTGCTGTCAGTACAGAGAACAACTCGACAATCGACTACTGTGGACTTCGACCGAAAACAGGATGTAAATACAGGTATGTGCGCTGGCTGAATAAACATCATTTTTATTCATATCTTTCACATCTACTGCAGTCAGATTCAGCCGCGTTCACTCAGAAGGAATCACTCACATGACCTGTGCACTTGTAATGACACATCAAGGATGTTAAGAGGCTAAAAGCAGGTTTAAAACTTGCCCCATTGAAGTCAACAGGGTGCAAATTTTAAAAAGAGGATAACACGGTGTAGGCAACACCGATTTTTGTCGTTGTTCTCTGTACTGACAGCACTCCAAATGTACAAAAAAATTAGCTCAATGTTAAAATTGACCGGAGTTCTCCTTTAAGTGTAACTTCGCCAATTTTCAACCTGTTTTGTATTTTTACAATGTAGGTAGTATATCTAAATGAACAATATTTACTCATTCTTCTTGCTACCTGGAGCAAGAAATTCACATTATGTGTCAGCAAAACGCATCATCTGATGGATTTTTGACAGCTCCAGAGATTTTGTGAAAACTACAGATTATGCTTCCATATCTTTGTATCCCTGCCCACGGACAGTCAGATCGATAGAGTGTTATTAACAGAAGTGTCATTGTAAGGGTAAGTTTATCACTGAAAATTGTATCGTAGTATGCCTACTCTTTAAACAGCATTATAGTAAGTATGAAACACTATGGCAACAGCTTTTTTACCTGTGCGCAGCGGCGGTGGCGTTTTCCCTCGGGGTTGGGTGGAACTGATAGAATGGCAGTTGCTTTAAATTTTTCCCCTCTGTTTGGTCTAAAACACTGTGCTCGTAGTCATCCAGTTTGAAATGTTGGGACCACAAACCCAAGAGGTTTTTCAGATTTTCCAGTGCGGCGTTCTCTGTGTATTTACGATTCTTTGCAGCCTTTAGCTATGGTTACAACTGGATCCTTCACTGGAAACCAAAAGTAACTCACTCCCGCTAAACGTTTACTCATTCGACACCATTCTAACTAAAAGTTTGCTAAGAAGTATTTCCTACTAAAGCAAGGCGGTATTTGACTGGTAAGTGTATTTATAGCAGACTGGTGGGAGTGGCCTTGGAAGACAACAGCCTTTTTTAACCTTTTTTTCAGCACCGATTAAAAAAAAAAAAAAAATAGTTTGCCTTTCTACTAGGCAGCCAAGTTTTATTGAAAACCCATTTTGCCAGCAGTGAAGCAACCCTATAGAGATTGTTTTCTGTATACTGCACAGCATAATATAATATTTATGTATTGCATACCACACTGTAGGGGTGACCCCGAATAGTCGAAGATTCGATGCTTCGATAGGAGGAGCCTGATTCGACTACCGATCTCATGGTCGAATCTTCGCAGAGGTGTTATGAAACGAGGATCATGCCCCTTTGGCTATATGAGGGCGCTCAATTTCACATATAACTAGCTTTTATGTAAATACGTTAATATTCAGCCTATTATGATAATGCTGTATATAAAAATGTGCAAAGAAAGAAGCTTTTAATAAAAAAAAATTAACGTGCGTGAATAAATCCAAACACCCCGTGACAGATTTAAGTTTCACTTTCGATCCGTGACCGACAGAGGAGCGTCTTCGCGGCAAGGATTTAAATCTTTAACAATGTCTGGGATAAGAAAATCTAAAGTGTGGATGTACACCATCAGAAAGGATATTATTCTCCAAGGCGGGATTTATCATCAGGAAAACCATTATCGCACTTCTGCCGGCCAACGTTAACACGTTTCACGCATAGACTGGGTTTCACGTTAGAATGTATTTTATCCGCGCGCACAATTTGAAAAGACTTCAACGGACACAGTCAGAGTGAAAGACTGGATTTGTTCTCTCGATCAGGTAGGGTACGTGATTTCAAAACTTTTCAGCCCGGTCTCATTTGATTTTTGGATGCTGTGAACATTTTTAGCTAAAAGACTGCCTCCAGTTTAGCATTTATTGTTGTTTCTGCAGTTAAAAAGCAAAGTTGAAAATTCTGGCTACTATCGTTATTTTAATTATTTATTTATTTTTATTTTATTTATTAATCTGTCAGGGTTATCTAATCTAACTATTTGTGGCTTGTGTTTTGAATATATGTTCCCCTGCACTTTAGGCATTTTGCACACATTTGCTCCTCATCTTGTGACTTGATTCTAATTTATTTCGTTTAGTATTTTTTTATTTATTAGAAAGGTATAGGCCTATTCTGTTCTAAGTTAATTTTAGTAAATTAATTGTTTATTTTTTCGGTGCATCTATGTTGTGCTGTAGGCTGGCCTGCTCGCACAGGTAATTTAGCCGATTTAATTTGATTTGCATGTGAAATGCAAATCCTGTCTGCAGTGTGGCTTTTCTGGAGTTATGTTATTTCTTAGTTTTATTGATCCAAAATGTTTTTATACATTTTCTTCTATATCTTTGTGTGATTTTCTGTACATCGCGGCTTTGAAACGTTAAAGCCCCGCCCCCATACACATGATTCGACTATTAGTCGACTATAGGCAAGACATGACGATCCTGATTCGACTATGAAAATCCATAGTTGGGGACAGCCCTACCACACTGTGTAAACTGCATATTATTATTTTTAAATAATATGTAAAAAAGTATGCAATATGTAACAGAAGACATATTTGTGACATTATCCCTTATTAGATTACACCGTTCAAGAGTTTAGGGTTCAGTAAGATTCTGGGGTTTTCTTCTTCTTCTTTTTATTTAATTTTTTTAAGTAATTGAATAGTAGTTTTATTTAACTTAATACTGGTAGTTTTATTCAGAATGGATGTATTAATTTGATCAAAATTGAAAGTAAATACTTTTAAATTGTTACATAATTTTCAACTTTTTATTTCATCAAAGAATCTGTCCATAATGGTGTAATGGATGCTGCAAATTCAGCTTTGACATTGCTTTTTTGTCCAGTTCAGTCATTACACTGGAAATGGAAGGTCAAGTTTAGTGCATTGAATTGTAGGACATGCAATTGTTTAATTACTGCACAATCTGGCAGATGTAGTCATCTTGGTATTTCATGCATACAGAAAATTTGCATACAGTTCAGAGTGCACAAATCTCATACTACTATCTATTCTGTTACTGTAATTTCCTTGTAAAATCACTGTAAAGCTGCTTTGAAACAATCTTTATTGTTAAAAGCGCTATATAAATGAAGGTGACTTGACTGACTTGACTATTATTTTTGAAAGACAGTATGTCAATTCTTCTGACATACCCATACATGCATTCATAACAATTCCAAATTCACAGAGAATGGCAGAGAAGGTGGAAGAGGAAAAGAGAACATAAATAAAGTTTGACACCCCATACACTGCAAGTGACAAACTAGCATGCTACCTTAGGAATCTGTCTGGACTGCAAACACATACTGTATAGAGAAATATTCTGCAGTTTCCAATGCAGGCTGCCCGCTGTGATGAACATGAGAATGATATGAAGTGAAATAGCTGATTTTTGTATCCTCTGTTATATATATATGAGTATAACAGCTGCTCTTAACCTTGACCTGTGTGTATAATCACTTAAATGTAAATTAGATTCCAATATTTGAAATTAAATGGCAGTTTTCCAGAAGAAATAACTAATTACCTTCCATTTTCCTGGCCAAGCGCCGCCATCAGTACGTCTGGATTCTTGCCATCCTTGAGCAGACCTCGCAAGGAAGAATTTTTTTTTTTTCACATACATGAATAAAAGAAAAAAAAGTATTGCTGTCTGCTCCCATCTGGCTGACCGGTGACTCACACAGAGATGAAGGCAAGGTTAAACCTCAGCGCGAGGAATATGATCTAAAAGAACAAGTGAGCTTTTTTATTTTAAAAGCATTTCATTAAATCAAGACAGGTACTTGTACAAATGTAATATGCGTAAGATATTAACATGATAAACGTCAGGCTCTTTGTGCAGATGCATTATAATGCCTAAGCAGCACAGCTGTTCAGAACTTATCAACTCTTACCTAAAAGCACTCTTTCAATAAATAAGTACATTTGACATTTTCTGAACAACATTTCAGCGGTGCTGCCCATGTAAACTATGGCATTAACATTGGAATGCTGAGTGGATTTTTAGCATGTTGCTATGCACTTGCTAGGTGGTTACTAAGGTGTTTTGAATTGTTGTGTACTAGTTCAAGTCAAAAGAGACCATGCTGTAGATATGTATTGATTTATTTAGTAGTTTATTTAACAGTCACATAGTGCAGAAACATTGCTACAGTTATAATCAGCCGATGCTCCACGTACAGGCTTCTAGCCAAAGGCTAATTTGCAGCCCCAGTCCCTGGTTATGCTTTTTTTAACAACAATAAAACGATAATCACACACACACACACACAAAAAAAAAGCAAAAAAAAAAAACAATAATAAAAGAAAGCTGAGACTGTGTACTACCATTAGTGGTCACAAAACTGCTTTTGTTTGAACCACTTTTTTAGATTTCTTTGAAAAATTTTCAACTCACTTTTCAGTTCAACTGGTAGGCTGTTCCAAAGAAAATGTGGATTGTGCAAATTTAGTTTTTCTCTTCGGCACTGCAATTCTGATTAGTTGCACCTCTTGTAGTGGTCCCCTTACTACTCTGTTCAAATGATATCTGGAGCAATATTATTTACACATTTAAAAACCATTTTAATGAGAGACAAATTTATAGTTTTTTCAAAACTAAGCAAACTACTTTTTTGTAAAATATTACAATGATGCCATCTAACTGGTTTTCGTGTCCAAATTCTTTTTTAGTGTTTGTTTATATAGACACTCCAGACAGTCACACTATAAGATAAATGTGAGGATGGATGGATGAATGAATTATTTTGTTGTGACAATTTTCTTGCATATTTCAGGCAAGCAACAGCTAATGTCAGATAATATTTTTAGAGTAACAAAAAGGTTAAAATATCATTTTTTGTATTCTTTTGACATCTTCCCTTTTCTATTACTTCATCCTCCCAAGTCTCATGTTAAATAACAAATATGTAAAATCGCTCCTTACCCTCGGGGATGACAATTCACATTGGTTTTATTTTCTCTTTGTAGTTCTAATGCTTTATTGGTCTCCTGGGGGAGAGACTACGGCAAAACTAAAGTACATAATTTTACATGAATCCATTATAATAAATCATTTACTGAATTTAGAGTTAATACACCAGGGAATGTGTCTGCATGTTTAAGTGTCATTTACTGTAGGATTAGGATTTGAGAAACTAAAACTTTTTAGAGAGAAAGGCAGTAGTCGAAGCTGGAGAAGGTAAATGAAAAACTGAGGGCAATACCTGGCTTCTCAGTCTTCCTTGGGTGAGCTGTTTGATTGTCGGGACCGTATGATGAAAATCCAGAAGAAGCCCAACAAGATGTTTACCACAGAGCGGGCAAGACAAGCAGATGCATTCAAAAAGTTTGTTGGAAGAGCAAGTTTGACTTGTTTCCTAGGGAAAATAAAAATCAGAAAGATATAACGTATCTCAATCAGTTAAAATAAAAAAAGGAGACCTGCTTCTCTGATTTTATTCTGAGAAAAAATAACTCAGGACGACCTTGTCTCAGAAAAAATATAAACTTTAACCTATGATTGCCATGATACCAAATATCTCAATGTGGCATTTTTCAAAGATCAAATTATATGATATTTGCTTACCACATAACTTGAGCTCTTCTACTGCATGACAACAGTTGTCCTAATTTGCTTCTGTTTCGTTATCCTAAAGAGTTTTCTTACAAGTTACCAAAGAGCAACCTCTGAGCAATAAAATATTCCTCTATGTGGGCTGTCGAGCTAAAAAATCTGTTTTACTGTGATGTAGTTCACTATTCATCATTCCTCAGTGGATCTGATCAGTTTGTTTCAGACAGATACCCAGGGCTATAAACTCTCAGCAGGTAAAACTCGAGCCCTCAAAATCTCTCAGAGCTGCAAACTTGCAAAACTTTGAATAATCTGTTTCTTCCTCAAGGGAAGTTTTTTTCCAGATGGCAAACCAACCACAACAACTTTCTGCTATTGCTGCGGCAATGTCTGCCAAAGTCTTACCTGCAGAATGTTCTGGAAGCCTTTATTGTGAATGGGAACGGGTGTTCCCAAGACTCAATGCTAGGGAATTATCACCAAGAAAGTAAACAACACATAAACATGTAAAACATACAAATAAAGCTACTACCCTAAAAGGATCAAAATGAAGTTTTATGTAACAAAGTTCGGGAGGAGCATGTTCAGGTAATCATCCAATCAGCACAAGAAGAAGCCAGTATAAATAAAGCCTTCCCTTACCTCCTGTCTCATGACAAATTTCTCAGCATCCCGCCACCACCCCATCACCTCACATTCAGATGGGTCTGCTCATAGATACCCATAATCTATACATTCATAGGGGGGAGTACTCTGGGGTCAGCAAGCCAAATACGCATTATAATATTACATCAGATTTCATTAACATGTGAACTCGTGAAATACCTTCAGAATTGTGTTCTCGTCTGCTTTATAGTTGGTCTATGACGTCAAATTTACTACATAGCAAAAACATGTTATCCTAAAAGGCTATAAATTACAGAAACTGCACACTGCACGATTTTCAAAGTAGTCAGATCACAGTTCTTATCACACTGCATGACTATCTGGGTTAACATTCAGTCGCTGCTGTGCGCACACTGCACAATGGATCGGCAACAAGGGGTTTCACATTGCATGAAAAATTGCAGACAACTCTGTCTGGTCCGCAAACTACAGGTACGTTTCACAACTAAACACACGCGAGAAGTGATAAGAAAATAACGTAAGATCACGCTTGCGTGAGTTCTCGCACAAGACTGGAATTAGAGAGGTTAAAATGTATTTGTAACAATGTTCCTGAACATTATAACTTCAACATGCGCTGCACATTTTACGGAGAACAGCTTCCAGAAGAGAGTACAATGCAGGCTATACGCACAAAAGATTCTCCTGAAAGATATATCTGTTTTTTTTTGTGGATCACAACTTGTAAGTGTTTCTTATTATTTGTAGTTGTGTTTTCTATTAACAGTTCCAATCATAAGTTTTATCATGTAGTTGCTATGATAGCTATGATGATGTAAACGAAGGGCAAAGCTTTGCCTCTGCTAGCCTGCTAACTAACATTACAGTATTGATGTAGTTTACTTTAGCTTTTGTAAGCTCTTGCTTTTGTAAGACTGTTCACCGCACCTTAGGAAAATGATTCATGATTTTGTGATTGATTACTGTTGTATTACCATAGTTTTCCGACAAATATGATTAAATGGTGGATAGCATTGTATCTATAAGAAAAAAGAAAAGAGAAAAAACATACCACTCTGAAATGTCCTGTGAAATCCGTGCTTGCAAAGTCTCTGTGCTTGAAATCTGTTCAGCACAATCCTCTTGTTCTTTAACATTGTCAGGGTCTGAATCGGGCTCAAAATGCTCCACTTGACCTCTGTGACCCCCTCCGCCGCAGAACGGCCTGACCTGCATGAAAGAACGAGATGAGGCACATGTCTACACAGCCACACAGTGCTCACTTTGATTCCAGCCTTACCTAGAGCTGCAGATGTCCTCTGAGGCCCGTCTAATCACAACAGATATCCATCCAGCCATCTTTCCTCTCTCCACTGCCACATCCTACTGTCAACAGAGTCGAGAAGAGAGAAACCACAGAAGACGATCTCCGAGCCATTGTGTGGTTTATCACTGCTACCAACACCATGCTGGCGTCTACTGAAATTTGAGAAATATACTATATAGTGAAAGCGTGCCAATTTGCACAGTCTCCTGTTAATAGCGTCCTAATATCGCCTTCTCATGTTTTTCATTTTTAATGCGTGCTTTATGAAAACATCTCTCCGGGGAACGTGCATGCTCGTACATTTGAATGAACACAGCTCCAATAAATCTTAAGTTTATGCAACAAATAAATGAATAACAGCAAAGGAAATATGAATCCATCTTAACAGCCCCTCTTCAGCGTCAAAAGAAAATATTGCTCAATTTAAATTTAATGACTGGTTCCATCTTTGCTGGCGGAGTGGCTGGGCGCAGCGCTGCTGCCGTAATAACAATAATAGACTGTTTTATGGGCTGCCCTTCACACGGGAGAGTCTGGCGTAGACAACACACAACATAACCGCAGGAGCTTAACCAGAGAACGAGCCTTGGAGACAGGAACGTGACTGAGTGAAAGCTCACGCCGGAGATTTCATTGCCTGAAAAGGTAAAAATGAAATTGGGCTGATGAATACAGCTAGACAACAGAGTCAATAATGAATATTTCATTTTTCATTTTACAATCTACAAAGCAAAACTTTAGTTATAAAGAAAAAGGGGGGGGGGGGGGGGGGGATTTAAAGAAGAAAACCTTGTCAAAATTGCATAATCTTGAACTTCCGCTCTAAACAGAACTTCAGCTTTAAACAATAACAGTAGCCACTATGTATTAAGCATTATGTAAGCATCATTACTCATTCCACATATAAAAAGGTTAGCCAATAACAGAGGTCACATATAGGACTCTTAAAGGGACAGTAGTGAAAACAGACTGTTAGAGGTGCTAAAAGGGGACTGTGCTAAAACATAAAAACACCATACTATATTTGCAGAAATTTAGGAAACGTGCTCACAATACTACAGCAAGTTTTTGGAAATGTGCTTTTGTTTTGGTCTGTGTGATCACGCCCACTGCCAATTTACCCAATAGTATTTCGACATCCCAGTTTGCCAGTTGGTAGAACACACAGTGTATTGCAGTCATGGAAGCTAGCAAACAAACGTCCTGGTTGCGTATGCAACCCACTGTTCCCTGAAGGAGGGAACGTCAGACGTAGTCTAACACAGTCTAACACAGCCTAACACAGCTTCCACCAGTGCATATGAGTGATAGGCCTGGCTTCCGACGCTCCGCCACGTCCGATGCCGAAGGGTATGGAGGAACTCAACAGGGTTCAGTTTAAGAGGGAACTCAACTGGAGCAAAAATTGCGCACATATCCAGTCCATAGGAGGGGAATGGCGCAGCAAGCTGACTCTTCGAACTGTGCTTACAGTGAAAACTG
Source organism: Rutilus rutilus (assembly GCF_951802725.1). NCBI lineage: Eukaryota > Metazoa > Chordata > Actinopteri > Cypriniformes > Leuciscidae > Rutilus > Rutilus rutilus. The sequence goes on from NC_140214.1 coordinate 8,179,582, forward strand.
ACTTCATGTGAAGGGAGCCTACGGGAAGCAACAGTTCGACACATGCTAGTTCTCTAGTGAATGTGTATAGGTGTCGCCCAGCCCCCAACTCTATTCAACATCTGTTCAGCGAGGCACTGTATGCCAACGCCTAGGAGGGAGCAGTACTCTCACTTAGGAGGAGCTCACCGACCAGGTGGGCACATGCATCTTGGAATTTCTCACCAAGACGAAGGCAACTACTTTGAAGTAGGCCAACCTCTGCTTGGAAACAGCCTTCCCTTCTGCTGTTTTCCATAGCAGATAGAGCTGGTCTAAGGTCTAGGCTTTGCATTCTGAACACGTATAACCGCACTGACGCTGGAAAAAAGCCAGGGCTGGGTCTGCCTCCTCCAGGGCAGCGCTTGCAGGCTCACCACCTGGTCTCGTAGGAGAGGCTTCGACAAAACCGGACCAGGGGCCGGGAACCACAGACGTACCCGAGGTGGGGCAGCGAGTGCACCTGTGTCGTGCCAGACCGCTCCATTGAAGGGACAGCCTCGCAACCCTTCACCGCTCCTCCTTCAAGGGTAGTGAGGGGGGAAAAGCTTATTCAGGCAGTTTCTGGCAGAGAAAGGTGCCGTCTACAACCTGATAAGCTCTCCATGCACTTCTTAGAACCAGCGCGGCCCGTCCCGAGATACCAATCATCCAACCGAGACTGTTCGGGACACGGTGAAAGATTCCAGTTGAGCCCGACAGCCTCGGCGGCCCGATTCAGCATGGCTGATGTTTCTGGATCTGGCTCGGGCAACGTTACACTCCCAGATGGAGATAACGCAGCCGAGTCATCATTTCCAGAGGTCAGCTCACCCTCCGATGCTGCAGTCGGCATCCTGTCCCCTGGAGAGGCCCAAATGAAACGGCTGGTCGATCCATTACAGAGGGACCAGCGCACTCAACGGGGCTCCACCGGCTGCGATGTGAGTGAGGGGCCCACAGGGATTGGTTACCGGACGGGGAAACCTCACTATGATCCTCTGATCACCCATCCCACACGGCGCCGTAGCGGGCCGTGGTAATGGGGACTCCAGCTTCACGCATGAAGGCGAGTCTCGATCTCAACACCGCGATAGTCATATCCTCGCAATGAGAACATAAACTATCCACAAAAGCTGCTTCAACGTGCTGTATATATACACATACATTATATACACATATATAATACAAACACGTGATACAACCATTGTGACCGTCCATATGGGGGGACAGGGAACGATCGCATCCAGAAACGCACGGGTGGAAAGGCATCTTGAAAAAGACGCAAACGCACCCATGTTGCTCTTTCAGGAAGTGAAAAACTCTCACCAGTGCCGGAGCACATAGGGGAATGACCGCGGCAACAGTGAACAGTGAACTGAAACAGTGAAGCACTCACTTTTCCGCCCTCTAACCAGCCGTCAACAAACACAGAAATTTGATGCTGTTAAAACAGCAGTTGAAAGCTCAAAGCTCGCGATCACTGCTGCACTCACGCTGTAGAATCACCAGCAGCTGGAAGAGTCTTCCTAGAAGAGGCAACGACACACTCGCTCGTTGTAATATAACAACACTCTTCAGAGACATCGACGTGAAGACCGATCGGCTCCGAAGCGAAAGACAGATGGTGTATGCATCCGCTTCCGTATTTATACCCGTATCGCGTGATACAACTCACGTCGCCATTGCGTGCATTGGCTCGTTCAAGCATGCTCGAAGAAGACAGGCTCCCTAGCGAGATCCCATTCAGTCGACGTCGACTACGTCTGACGTTCTCGACTGAAAGGGAACTGGTTTTAAGATCTCAGATTCTACCTGACCTAACAAGCCTTGGCATGAATCTAAATAGCTGTATGACCAGAGGCATATTAAAACGCAGATAAATTAACTTTTTGCCTTGCATTGTCAATTGTGCTCATTCCTGTTGCATGTCCTCAATTTGGTAACCCACGAGAGCATAGAGTCTGATGAGGAGGGGACGGGGGAAACACCTCTCTCCAATATTGTCAATTCGGACTGCAGAGCCAATTTCAAATGCTAGCTGTCAATGTTACATACTGCACCTTTAACCAAGTGCAATGTGATAAGACTCCTTGTTTGTCAACACTGAAAGTGAAAATGCTACATGACCTGTATATCTTAGCAAATCATAAGATATTTGATGTTTAATTTACTATGTTGACTGTACTGTTATGTAGAGTAGGGTTGTAGATATGACAATAAGATTTCAAAGTGGGATGGGCTACCCAATGTGATCGACACAGTTGTGTCATGCAAATGGACAAAACTAAATCATGACCGTTTTGGTGCAGGAAACCTAATAATGGATAAAATGCTACAACATTTGAGTTTTTAAATTACTTGCAGTTTGCAGCTTTAACTTAGTGAAAGATAGTTTCAGTGAAAGTGGGAAGTGATTAAAACTTTTCCTGTTGTAACCTCTGTTCTACCTCTGTGCTGCTGGTGTGAAGCTCCAGGTTTCACTCTGACAGCTTTTCATTTCCTGTCTAAGCAGTTTGAATATGATTGACAGAAAGCTCTGGAATCTTCCTGGTGCTGTTCACATAGGACTGGACCAACAGAACAGCTAACCTTTATATCATTCCACTGTATAGACATTATATGTAGAGAGAGAGAGAGAGAGAGAGAGAGAGATAGAGATAGAATGATTTTCACATGAAAACATATCGTTCTTTTTCTCATCAATTTACCTATCCATCCATCCATTCATCCATAACCGGGTCATTATCGTTAGCTAAAACTAAATAAAAATTGTTAATTGAAATAAAGCTGAAATAAAATATAAATATTAGATAAAAATCTTAAACCAAACAAAAATGTGAGATGCTGTTATGTTAAATAACTGACATAAGTTTAACTGGAAATAAATGAAAAAATAAAACTGAATAGTAATAATAAAATGATGAATAAAAAATGTATATAAATAATACTAAAGTAAACATGATCCATGATTGTTGTTACATTGCTTGGTGGAAGAATTGATTGTTATCAATAGATTATTACATTTTTGTTGCTGTGTGTCTATTTTATAAAACCTTGCCAGCTATATGTAGTAACCATTTATAAAAGCAATAAGCCTGTGAAGCCGTGGATTACAGAGACTGTAAACCATCGCTACTTGAGGCTTATTGCTTTAATTAAAACCATATTATGTATGTAAACTGCAACACTGCAATATGACAATATGTAATGCCGTAGTCATAGAATGAACAAATTAAATCATAAATACAAATACAAATAGCACAAGAGCAGTGAGTGATAAAGAGAGATAAACCAGATACTGAAGAAGAGAAAAGGGGAAAGACAAAAGAAAAGGAGAAAAAGATGCCATAACCTCCAGCAAGATCTGCTGCACTGCTTCAATTAGGGTTTATTTTCCTCACCAGCAGTCTGGTGATTTGAATCCATCTCAGCACTTCATTTTAAAACAAAGACACAGTCAGTCACTTTTACAGCCAATTACATTTGTTATATTGGATATTTACTGCCAATTCAGGATTATATACATCACATTTACAGCTTTTGCTAATGTTTTGACTTTTAGCTGAGTGCAGTTGACCATTAGCAAACTGTTTTCAGAGCCCAAGTCAGTCTGTCAAAGCTGAAAGGTTATTACCATCCGTCATATCTAGACAACTTAAGGATAATAATTCAAATGGAAAACACAACGGACCACAAACATTAATGAGTGTGACACACAAGAGGTGAAAAGAAAGGCAGCAGTGTGTGTGTGTGTGCGTGTGTGTGTGTGTGTGTGTGTGTGCGTGCGTGCATGTGTGTGTGTGTGTATATGAGAAAGCATCCCTCTTTGCATTTTAAGTGTGAAGGTGCACAAGTGGAACACTAGTTTTGCAGTTATGGAATAAGGGAAAAGGACAAAATTTCCTTGTTTTTCCTTGAAAAAAATCCCTTGTTTTAACTGCTAAATCGCCAATAATATCTGACAAAAACAGCATAATTGATCACATCCAATCTGCAGCTGTATTAATCACCTGTAAATTCTCCCATTAATGTTCAGCCCATCTTCTCACTATTTGTGTTTCCCTAAGTAATAAATGCCCAGATGAGCTCAGAACATCTCTGGTTCTTCTTTAACAATAACCTATTCTATTAAAACCCATGATCTTTTCAAGTCACCTTGAGTAATATAAAGAGAGATAGCAATGCTTTTATTGATCCCAGAAGGGAACTTCAGCTGTAATATTAAACATTAAGTGCACAAAATACACACACAGTGCAATCAAGAAAGAACAATGAATTTAACAGCATTACAGACGTAACACAAATGCATTATCTGGCAATGCTATCTGCATGTGAATGGGAGAAATGCTTGAGCGCACTTTATGAAAAGCTCATGTAGATAATGAGCTGTTAAACAAGTAATAATAAATGTTCTGGAGGAGTAAGTTCATCTAATCCTGTCAATCATAATGCAAGGGAATGCAATGGCTGCTTACCTTGCTCATGGGACCAGCCTTCCAGCATTCCTCAACAGTTCATCTTTATTTCTATTGAATTCTTAAGGTTCAAATGTTGGTTTTCTGCTTGCTGTTCTCCCTCTTGCTTCCTCTAGAATCGCATGGCAAAAAGTTGTGAAATTTGGCGCTCTGATTGAGGGGCATATGGTAACTCTAGATCAACCAACAGTAAACAAAATAAATAAAAAATATGTTATAGATATATGTAGCAAATGATAATCATTTAAATAACCCAATATATTTTTAGACAAATGCTTTGTTAAATATTTTCATTAAATAATATTATTAATCACTTCATTATTATTATTATTTTTAATTTTTTTTGACAATTTCTGGAATGCGTGTACAACATTTCTGATTATTTTGATGTTTGTGGGTCAATTTGACCCTTAATTTCATTGTTAACCGCAGCTGCACAGCCTGAAAACAAAAACCTTGAGAGCATGTCCTAGTGGTCAGTGTAAAGTTTCTGGTAAAAGTTAAAATCTTTTTTTATATAGTTGTGCTCAAGCTCACCATCAAAGACAGCAAGCCAAATCTGTTTTCCCAAATCTTATTCCGGGGAATTATTCACCCAAAAATGTAAATGTTAAATCATCATTTACTTACTCTCATGATATTCCAAACCCATTTGACTTCCTTTCCTTTGTGAAACAAAGTTGATAAGAGTGTCACTCTCTTCCATGCAATAAAAGTGGATGAGGACCAGGAACTTTCAACTTTCAGCTGCAAAAAGGACAAAAAATAGTCAAGTCGACTCTAATTTTGATTCTTCATATCCAATACAATAACTTTGTGTAAAAACAAACCATGAAATTTTAATAAGCTGTAAAAAATCTTGCTCTACGGCCGCGGTCAACATTAACTTTCAATGTTCGGAAAAGGGCAACCTGGAAATTCTCTTGAATCAATATGCAAACCTGACAGTCTCTGAGTAAAACCTGGAAACACCAGGAATATTTCAAATAGAGGAAAGTTGTTGAAGTACTGTGCATCTGAGTGGTCTGTTCCCAGCTCACTGTCTCTGCAAAGAATGAGAAAGCAAAAGAAAGGAGGATTTGTGGGCATTATATGTGCTTGATTGAGCTGGTTGTGTGATTTCTCCTAGAGTCAGGGATCTTCTATAAACGTGTGTGTCACCCACTCCCGAGAACCAATCTCACCCAGAGGACCTTTGAGGAGGTAAACAGATGTGGATTTCCAATGGCCTAATTTTCCCTCTTTCCTATGAATCCATCCATCGCTATGACACATATGAGATAACAAATGCAGATAGCGTGTTCACCCACCTCAGATGTGCGTTTCTGCACAGGCTGCAACTGAATGTGGTATGAACATCAGTGACTGCCACTGAGATGAACGCGAATGCTAACAGATAGCTTTCTCCAGGTATTATAGACCTCCTCGTGAGTAATAGATTCAACTTGCCATTTAAAAAAAAAAAATTTAGGCAGTATAGTGCACATACTGTGCAGTTTTCAATTCCGATCCACCTATGAGTGTGTGTGATTTTTTGAATGAATGTATCAGTGTTTGACATCCCAGCTAACAGAAAATGGAACGGTTTGCCAATGTTATGAACAAACGTTCTTTTAGTAACATTATAGAATAATAGAATGTTTAGTCAAAGTTATCTGGTCTTTAATAATGTTCTCAAAACGCTAGCACAAATACATTATTTATACATTGTTCATGGACCTTTTTATCTGAAATGTTTTAGTTTGTCTAATGTTTTTTTAAATCTTTCCCCACCAGGATTTTTGAAAAAAGTTGCTAGCCACCTATTTCTGATCATTTTCACAAAAGTTTCATGGCCCCCAGAATATTTTGTTGGATGAATATCTGAATATGCAATCTATCAAAAGAAAGAACTCTGCTTTAAAAAAAAAAATACTGTTTTATTCTAGCTTCATGCATTCCTTTTTTATCAACACTTGAATGTGGGTAAGTTTCATAAAAAGCAACATTTTGAGCAGAGAGAAAATCTGAGAAAATCATGTTTTTGTCAAAGACAAATCGGATTCAGAACGATGATCAAAACATAGATGGAGTAGATTGAGTCCATATCTCCCATTGTCCTGGGTGGACATTTAATTTGGTAACATGGGGTAGTTTTGATTTATATGCTGTTTAATATTGATGATCGCATTTTTGATTGATGATCACAAGCGTTGTGTCACAAACGACGGAAATGTCCGTCAATGGTGGGGAAAGAGTTAAATGTTACTTCTTGTTTTAGATTGTTCAGAGAACTTTCAGAAGTATTGTTCCCATAATGTTTACTAAATGATAAATGGAATTTTCACTTAACATTCATACAACAAACAGAAAAAATTGGACACTTTGAATGTTCAGAGAACATTCCGAAAAATTAAGCGCAGCGTCAGATCTGGCAGGTCACGTTAGTCAAGCTCGCATCAGCTGACTCTCAGCTGATCCACATCTACCTATAGGAATACGACGCCTGTCACCATATACATATATAAGCTCCTTCAGTATTATCAGCAGCTATCGCGTTTCTCAGGAGCTAATTACCCTCCTCCCTCCCCAGCTCCTCCTCTCATCCAGTCAGGATTTGGCCTTTTGATTGCCCTTTGAATCAGAATAAATTCTTGAATTATGTTGTACTTTAAAATCTTGAATTAATGACATCTGCAATACATTAATGTTTACCCTAAGGGGGGTTATTGCTGCTCTTATCCATGCTAGGCTGCACGGATGCGCAGGGAGTTCTCACCCAGAACGGAACCATACCGCCAATCCAAACTGTATGCTAATTGTCAATTGTATTTGACGATAGTGGTCCCGACAGAACAACGTTTTCATAACTCGGAACATTGGCAAAGCGATCTTAGAACATATTTTTGTTAGCTGGAATGATCTATCACCAACACAATCTCATTGAAATTCATAACTATTTTACATTTTGGTGAATTGGTGGCTAATTTTTATAAATTTGTATGACCTCATTCTTAACATTTCCTTACATTTTGCTTACGGCCCAATAACAGGTATGTTTAGGGGTGGACCTTCATACACTTAAGTATTTGTATACGATTAACATTGTACGAATTCTTATGAAGTCGTCAACTCGTAACATTGTAACGTTTCCCGTGAGAACAGGTTGTCCATCCGTGCTGGTTTCTAAGAGAGTGCTGAAAATGATTTTGACCTGCTTGTCTGCCGTGGCTGCTCTCTGACCCCTGTTTGTCTGGCCTGGCTTCAATTAATGTACACCCATCCACTGATTCACTCTTTCTCTCTCCTGAGCTTCTCCATATTCGTCCTCTCACCCTATCCGCTTTGTTTGTCTTGAGAGGCGACCTAAAATGGAGGCAGGCCGTCCTCCAGTCATCCGGTGGGGCCTGAAGGTGTAATCAGAACATTAATCTGCGTCTGCGTTGCATGCCCACATCTCAGCCTGCCAACAAAAACATCCCCACACGTCCGACAGCCACATTGGCTAATCCAGGACCTGCTTTTAACTTCCTGTCGTAGCGATCGAGGGATGGGAAAGCAGAAGCAGCGGGCCTATGAGAGGGAATGGCATGTTAGAGGAGCAGCAGGGGTTCTGGTAATCCGCGTGGGGCTGTAGGGAGGTGCTGTTCTCTCTCACACATGAAAAAAAGAAAAACGGCCGGCTAATCCAGCGTAGCAAGACTCCAGAGGAAATGGAAGCTGACGGTATTAGCGCAGCCACAAGCACCTTTGATCCTGAGCAGAGTATTCCACGCTAAATACGTGCTTTTCTTTTTCCAAGTCATATTTGTTCAGGCAAGAATTTTTTCCTCTGATCTTTTTTATCTTACCTTGAATAATCGGCACTAAATGGTTTCTGGTTTTGTGAACAACAAAGCAAAACAAAATGTCCTTTTCATGGATTGTTATTCAGGCTATTAAGATGCTGTGGTACAGTGTTATTCTTTTAGTGTGATTATACCATGCTATATCAACACGATAATCATACAGTCGTACAGTAAATATCAAAATACAATGGTTTTACCATTATAGGATAATAGCACTTTCCATCCATCCATCCATCCATCCATCCATCCATACTTTTTAAAAGAAAATCACACTTTTATTTAGCAAGGGTGCATAATATTACATTTATAATAAGAAGAAATGTTTCTTGACCAGCAAATCATCATATTACAATGATTTCTGAAGGATTATGTGACACTGAAGACTGGAGTAATGATGCTGAAAATTCAGCTTTGATCACAGGAATAAATCACATTTAATATATTCAAACAGACTAGTTGTGATAATATTTCAAAATATTGCTGTTTTTACTGTATTTTTGATCAAATAAATGCAGCCTTGTGGAGCATAAAATACTTCTTTCAAAAACCTTAAAAAATCTTACCAACCCCAAACTTTTGAATGGTAGTCTTGCTACAAACTCAAAAGTATATGTAGTACGAGTATAGCCTATATATACACTGTTAGACTTTTCTGTAATTTCTACAGTTATTTACTTTAAATCACCCAGTATTATACTGCTATTTCTCTTTACAGTAAATAACTGTGATTCCCATTGCATCATGGGCATTTTATTTGACGTCAAACACGACATACAGAGACTTACTGTATTTTTTTAATTTGCAGTATACTACTGTATTTGACATAACGGCCTCTCTGACTGGCACCATTCCATCGTGCTTTTTTTCCCCTAATTTTTGCCTTACACCGCGTGTCTACAACGCTACAACAGTCAAAGGCTGTCTATATTGGACACATTGAAGCGACTGGACCATTAATGCAAAATGCAAACCTGTTTGTCCCTTGTCAGAAATAGCGTGAGCGCTTGGACTCGGAGTACTGTACGTCAGAAATATAACGGCGCATCACTATACACTGTCTGGGATTTGTAGTGTCGTGCCGGAGCATCCAGTGTAATATCACTGGGGTCTGACTGTCTTTTGTTGGACCGCGCCGTTCGTGTCTGGCCTGGGGAAGAGACGGAATTCACTTCACCGAGAGAGAGAGACCAGCAAGCAAGGTAAAAAACATTCTGTGTGTATTGACAGGATTGTGCCCAGTTTAACCTATGTTATACTCATCGTCAACATGGCGGTAACGAACTTTACCACGGTAAACTGTGCTAACGTTTCATTTTACAGACATTGTTAGATTATTGAATTGAATTGTTAGATTATTGAATTGTTAAAATACGCCAAGGAGCAACACTTATAGGTTACATTAACATTAAATTAACTAATGTGTGAAATTCTGTTGGTTGTAGCTAATGTTGGCCTAGTGTTGAGAGAAAATAACATTGTATGTCAGCTAACAAGTTTTATGGCTAGCAGCCACCTTTATTTTCTTTTTTTTAGCATTAGTTTGCAAACTATAACATATTATATATATATATATATATATAATATATATATATAGTTTTTTTTTTTCTTATGGAATTTAATATTTACTGCAATTGTGTATGTGTTTAAAGGCAACTGCAACAAAGCGCCAATTCGCACCAGTAACGTCTAGCAAGATTCCTGAGGTAAGCCTAAACTGTACTTGAAATAATTTTTTTTAATATATTTTGACATAAGTTTGCTAAAATGATTAGCATTATGTGATAAGTGCTTTGGAGCCACTGGTGTAAAATCTCTATAAAATTGGCTAACTTTATATCAAATAGGCTAAGTTACCTTTGCATCATGTCTAACATTATATTTATTACACAGAAAATGAACCAATCAGAAGATGGACCATTTTCTATGTTCAGTCTCACCAGATTAAATGTATCCAGGTAAGCATTGCAGTAAAACTCACTAATTCCTAATACCAAATCTAGCATTTTAACAACTCAAGTTTATATATATTTTTACATTATTTTGATATTTTATTAAGCAGAAGATTCTCTACCATTACAGTCCCACCTGACCAGGAATGTCCTAATATCAGCGCACAGGTGGGTTACCTACTGTAGGAAGGAGAACGATCATCACTCAGTGATTTCTTGCATGTGTCTTACTGTGTATTTGTCTCAAACAGGAACCCCTCCACTGCAAACAAGCTGGAATGGGCTAAAACATCGATTTCAGTCTCTCTCTCTAGGGATCTCAGCATTTTTGGACAGAATTTAGGATATGTAAGTATTAAAATTTAATCTGGCATAATTTAATTTAGTTCATCTGAAATGTTTGAAAATGCTATTGACAAAAAGCTGTTTACAAATATATATTCTTAAGTTTTCTTCAGTAAGTTATCTCTGTTTTATATAGTGTTGGAACCGGGATCTCCTCTGAAGGACTGAGTACATCTGTGTTTGTGGACACGCATACAGACCAGGGAACATTCTGATGTTGTCAGTCAAGTTCTGAACAGTCTTTGGAGAAGGTCATTTATTCACAAAGGTGGACAAAAACATTGTGTTGGGTTTTTAAAGATTTTTACTCCTATGCTGTAGAAAAGATGGAGGAGTAGACAGTCAGACATTGATAATAATAAGAAATGTTTCTTGAGCATCAAAGAGACTTATTTCAAAAACATTTAAAAGACACTTAAATATTTCTTTTGGCCACCAGTGTACATGAATCCAACAAAATTTTGGAAATAAGTGAAATTATTTTGAAGATGGGGTTATGTGTCATGTATTGTGAAAAGAACTGTGTTTTGCCCTGTGTTTGACATTTCCTTTTTGACTGCTTAATGTATTTATATTCTGCAGTTTTATGAATGTAATGGTTGATATTTCATTATAATAACTGTATAAGCTAAACAACCAATGACTCTACAATCATTTTGTCAAATGCTAACATTTTGTTTAGGATTTTATGTACTTTTTTAACAATATGTGCAGTGAAGGACAGCACATAATGTGTTAATTTAACACGTTTACACATCTTTGTGCTAACCTTTCTGACATATTTACTTTGTTAAAATCATTAACACAATGAATGAGTTTAAAATTAACACAAAACCCTAAACTCACCCATTAATGTGTAAAAATGTAACACATCATTCCCAGCATTGCAGACTATTTATTTTGTGATGTATATGAAATGTTAAAAAAAAAAAAAAAAAAAAAAAAAAAAATGTCAGTAGTACTTATGTAGGATAAAAATAAAAATAATTCTATATCAAAATTGTGAAATCTAATTTATATTTAGTACAAATAAAGATAATTACAGTAGTGTACTGATTAGCTTGTTTTTTACAGTAATGCACTGTTTACTGAAATACGGGTAGGTACTGTAAATCTTAATTACAGTAAGTTACTGTAAAAACCCCTTGAAAAGTCTAACAGTTTATAACCAGTGTGGGATATTTTTTTTTTTTTTTTTTTAAGTAGAAGTGTGTCAATTGGGATGCAGCCTAAGGCTACAAAAAGTGTCAAAATGATCCCAAAAAAGGTTTAAACCGAATGTTGTTCAATGCTTTAATCTCACTGTAACACATTAAAGTTCTGAGCGTGTTACTCTGCATGACACAGCAGCTTAGCTACAGAAACTCTGCTACTGAGTTCAAAGCTCAAACAACTGGAGATATCTTCTGTAAGGATCCCTGCTATTGCCCAACGAATACTTCAATTATGTCTGTATGTTTCTGCATGGATATCACGTTACTTATGAAGACATATTACTTTCCCTATCCATAATTGCACACAACGCTGATATTTACCTGAGCATATGTACACACATTCCTCAACGATCACAGTGGGAAATGTCACTCGCTCACCCTGATCAAAGTCCTTGCCACGGCTTGGTGTTTGAAACTTCTAAACCCTTATAAATATCAGAACTGTCAGCTAAAATGTTTGCAGGAGTGCACAAGAATTAGTGAGAGACAGTGCCAAGATGTATTACTTAAGGGGGCATTTGGAATTTAGGAGGAGAACACATTTGTGACTTTACCTTAAAAGGATAGTTCACCCAAAAATGAAAATGATGTCATTAATTACTCACCCTCACGTGGTTGCAACCCTGTAACGCAAAAGAAGGTATTTTCTCAGTGTTTTTGTCCATTCAATGAAAGTCATTGGGGTCCAATGTTGTTTTTAACTAATCTCCAAAATGAGAAACTTTACAAACAAATCGAATCAATTTGAAAGTTGAAAATCTAGGTATATGTAAATGATTCAAATTATTTTTTTTTAATTAACTATTAGCATAATTTGGATGTAATAATAATAAAATGTATTAAAATGAATGGGAGCAGATGCAAAAGAAAAAAGTTTGATGTTAAATGAATTATGAAAGGCTGTAATTCAAACATTAGAAATATAACTTTGGCTCGAAAACTTTGGTGTCTATAGATGAAACTCCGAATGTATGTAGTGAAAAGGTACTTTTTGATTTGAGAGAATTTCAAGTCAGGGGAGATTAGGACAAAGAGTTTTGGAAATTCCCCAGTTGTCAAAAAAGTACCAAAAGTACCAAAGTGAATAAAAAGAAACTAAAAGCAAAATCTTTTTGGAAACCGAAGTTGAATAGAGGCATATCAGCAGTGAGGAAAGCATCAACCCTTTGGACTGCAAATTGAAAGAGGTTCAGTATGTGCTGTCGTTGAAATGATATACCTTTTAATGAGCCTTTCCAAGCATTTACTCAACAGAAGTTAATACAATTAGACATTACTGCATTACCAGCAGGTGAGGTATGCTGATCAATACATGACTAAACTAAAGATAGCAATGCCACCTGGACTTTTGACTATATTACATTTTTTTAATAGTTTCATAATATTTGACTAGTTAAGACATTGTGTAATACAAAAAAAGAAAGAAAAAGATCAAAACATGATTAATAAATATAATTTGCATCTTTTTTGTTTTGTGTCAGTTGTCTGAAGGAACATTTATTTTTTCCTCCCCCATATCATTTAATGTTCCAATCCTGCAGAAATCTGCCAAGGTTTCGGCAAATTTCTGCATCCACATAATATGCATCTATGAATGAATTATTAGCTTTTTTAATCAAGAATAAAATAGTAAACATTTTCCAGTATCCTCACAGGAGGGGAGATCATGTTCATTTTCAAACCGTTATGGTTAGCAAAATAATACACGTGATTTATTTTGCCATGCTCAAAATCAAGGACTTGTGGCATTTATTTTTGGGTTATGGACTGCTCTAAAGCAGGAATAAACTGCCTTGGGCCTGCCATTGTCAAGAACACCCACATTTACATATAAATTGGGAAACTGAGTGAGCAAGAGTAGAGAAAATCAGAGAGATAGAAACCGAGAGGGGGGGAGGGGGGGATATAATGATATGTTGACAGTGTGTGGTCTTTAGTGAGCGTAAGATTGCTGGTTATGACTGTAAAGAAAGACGCTTTACTATCTCATGATTTTTGGCTTGCAGCTAAAGGCCTCTCCTGTCATCTGCCTGTATATGTGAGAGTAAATTCTTTATGATAGCTGTAACCCTGATCAGACGTGCGTTTCCCCTCTATCCAGCGGTAGAAATATTTAAACAAGTGTTATTTTAAAACATGGCTATGTTGGTCAACCTTCTATACCAGCGTCAAACCTGGGCTGTGTTTCCCAAACGCATCGTACCATCGCCACCAATGGTCTCTCCGATTAACTTAGCTCACGATGCTTTAGAGAAAACATAGCCCTGGACTAGCAATGAATTTTAGCTTGTCTAAAGACCTGTTTATGCGGTGGGGTCAAGGGTCGGATGCTTTTGGCTTCCCAAAAGCATTGCAAGCCTATAGAACCATTGGGTGCACTTTATTTTACATTACATGTACTTACAGTGTACTTACCTAAGAAAATACTGGGTAATATAAGACAACTACAGGGGTTAAGGTTAGGTTTAGGTGTAGGTTCAGGCTTAGTACCTAGCTATTACCCAGTTATTGTGATTACTGTAAAAAGTACATAGTATGTTTATGGGGAACAGGACTGTAAAATAAAGTGCTACCGAACCACTGCCACCCAGTTAACACAGAACGTTCCCCTAATGTTATTTTTTGGTTATTTTTTTGGGAACCAAATACTTACATTAGGGGAACGTTCTTTTTTGGTTTTATTTTTATGTAACAATAAAATAACGTTCCCAGAACGTTGCTGGGTGGTTACCATAAAAAATAACGTTCTGGGAACCATAAACTAACATTCTGAGAATGTTCTGGGTACCAAAAACTAACGTTATGGGAACCAAAAATTGTTAGCTGGGCACCAATGGTCTCTACAATCAACTTAGCTCATGCACAATGCTTTTGAGAAACGCAGCCCTGGACTAGCAATGAATTTAAGCGTGTCTAAAGACCTGTTTATGCTATGAGTTCAGGGGTCAGCTAGCTAGCACTGATAGTTAGTGCCAGACAAATGCTAATGCAAATGGATAACTTTCTCCAGGTATGTTTGACACCTAGAATAAATAAAAAATCTGCCACAAAAAAAGGATATAAAAAGCACTCTAATCATGCTTTAATGCAAGATGCAATACAAACCCAAAATACAAATGCACTAAAGCATAAAAAAAAAAAAAAAAAAAAAAAATTCAGACACTTCTCTTTGAACTCTTCTAGTTTGTTTGGGTTGGGTCCATTTGCTCTTGCATGCAAAACTCTTTCAAAGTTCTCCAGCGGAGTTCATTGGTCCCTTCAAAGTCCTTGAAGAGCATAAAAAAGCGACCTTAATCAGTCATTGTTTTGAGTGGAGGTGAAAAACAACACAGTGGCTGTGAATTGTGTCCCCTGGTGGCGAGGCTTTGATGGGCTGGAGCAGATTAAAGTCAGTGCAGTAATATGGACACATTAAGGGTAAATTGATTTTGCTTGGAATAAAAGGTCAGGATAAGTGGTTTTGTGAGAGACTGGCCTCTCTCTTCATTAGCTTTCAGTCCCTCATCTAACAAGTTTAGGCATCACACACTCTTTGGTCACCCAACCAACAGGAAACAGGCCTCAGGGAAGCAGCTTTTTTCAAATGTCACTCTTATAATGTCAAATCATGGATTATGTGTCAAAAGCACAAAACCTCTTGTGTCAATTGACATAGACCATGAATTAGGTGTCTGCAATAAACTACAAGTCTCACATGGGAGTTCTGAATTGTTTTAAATTAATTAGAAATGTATTAGAAAAATACTAAATCATGAGAAATAAAGCCACAACTATGTGAATATATCAGACATATGCAATATAAAGTAATACATATAGGAGATATACGTGTGAGATTGTCATAAGTCTAGTCTGTGTTTCTGTCTTGTTTCATGTTTAGCAGCTCCCAGTTATGTTTATTAGTCTTCCCAGGTGCTTCCTATTAGCCACACCCCCTTGTTATCTTGTTTAGCTTGTTTGCCCTTGTATTTAAGCCTGTGTGTCTAGTTCAGTCAATCCTTAATGTTTGTTTGCTGGTTGTTCTGTTCCCGCGCCTTGTTTCCTGAGTCTGAGTTTGTGTAATAAAGGAATACTGCAAATAGATCCTACTTCCTCATCTGCTTCAACCACCCGTCACAGAGATATGACTAAAATTACGAGAAGTAACTAAAATGATGTTAAATAAAGCTGAAATAAAAGAATAAAGCTGTGAAAAATAGAGTTGTAAGACATAAAGCTGCAATTATAAGAAATAGAATTTTGTTGAGGTTAAAACAGGCTTTCACATTAAATGCATTCACAGTGATCTACACATACTGTAAACCCAGATAATTTCTCATTTATGAATATTTTTTTTATTAATATGATAATTGGATTACACTGGCATTATGACATGCGTGTTGATTGGAGATTTTGCACTAGACTGCTGTGACAGAACATGTGGGTATATTAATATTTTAACATCACTCTCCATCTCCTTGTCGCATGTAACACCAAATTGTTTTGACATGCTAAGTTAAGAGATGCTTGAGAAATGGCTGAAGGTCCTGTGTGTGATGAGCTGACAGATACAGAACATGAAGGAACACTGTGAAACGTTATGACAATGTGCACAAAAGAAACATAAAAAAAAGTCAAATTATTCAACATATATTCTTTATCTCACGTGAAAAAACAAACTGTTCTTGAATTGTTCATGATAACTGTCATAACCGCATCACATGTTGTACTAGGTTTATATATGAAACATCACAAAATTATAGACCTGTCTGTGTGTGAGAGCATCCATGTATATGCATGTCTCATATTAATGTCAACCTGATTAATATTCTATCTTTAAGGGCCTTCTCCTGGAAATTAACTTTTCCGCCGTGCCTCTGAGAGAAGATTGGATGTTTAATAAACTGTCTCAGCGTTTCACAATCACTGAACACATCAGATCGGATGTGCACTAAAGCACTTAAAAAAAAAAGAAAACCCTCAACATCAGGTCCCGCTGCATCCCATATGTGAAGTGGATGCAGTTGCCATGACGACAGCACATAGCGCTATGATGATTTAGTGATCTTTTGCCTAAATGACCCTGATTAGGGTCCTCTAGTCTTCTAGAGTAGTTCAGCATCAGTCAGAGGACACACAACCGTGTAGGAGTGAAAGCTCAGTTGGATAATGACGCCCACCAAAGCACAGAGGTTCAGAAAGACATACAGACATATTAACCCTTAAATCGGTTTCATGTCCTGAGGGATATAGACATTTGAGAGGCAAAGGGGAAGGGCAGTGAGAGAATTTCAGTAGCAAATATTGAAAATGGCCTCCCAAATACTTGAGTACAATGGTATAAAATCTGTGGCAGCATCTCTGTCTTTATTTAAATGCAATACTGCAGCATGCACTGTTGATATCTATTGCATGTCAAGGGAAATTTAGTTTCTAAAGATGATGCTATTATGTGCTATTCTACAATTTGTCATTTGTTTTAATCTCACTCAATTTCCATATCTTGGAGAAGACAGAGTCTGAATAGGGTAAAGACAATTAAAAAAAAAAAAAAATAGAATACATAATTAGGTACAAAACAGCAACAAATATAATAATAATAATAATAATAATAATATTAATTAGGGCTGTCAAACGATTAATCGCGATTAATCACATCCAAAATAAAAGTTTGTGTTTACATAATATATGTCTGTGTACGGAGTATAATTATTTTCTATATATAAATACACACACATGCATATATATATTTAAGAAAAACGTGTTATTTATATGTAAAATATTTATAATATAAATTATATATAATATAAATATAAATATATATATACACAGTATATACATGCAAATATTTCTTAAATATATACATGCATGTGTGTGTATTTATATATAGAAAACAATTATACACCGTACACACACATATATTATGTAAACACAAACTTTTATTTTGGATGCGATTAATCACGATTAATAGTTTGACAGCCCTAATATTAATACAAAACCGCTTTTATATATGAAATTTGAAATAAATGATACCAGGGCCAGACCATGGTCCAAGAACCTTGGGAACACATTTTCTTGCCGGAAAACGTGATATTAGTCGTCATTATTGGTATGAACAGGCCTTAACAAAACAAACTAAAATTAAAGTCATATGAACTGAGCTGGACGATGACATCACTGTTTTTTTTTTTTTTTTGCAGTACTGCTTTGTTTAGATGAAATTAACTCATTTAATAACTGATGATCTTAACAACAGAACTGAATCAACAATGAACAATAACACTATTTTGCATCATTGAATCATTTTCCTGTTTTCACTGTAAAGCTGCTTTAAAACAATCTGTATTGTATAAAGCGCTATATAAATAAGGGTGACATGACTTGACTTTTTTTTAAAAAAAAGGGAGAAATATTGCTGTATATTGCCAGCTCTGTATCTCAATTGAAACTAGTTTTTCTTCAAATATATATATATATTTCTTCTTGCATGCATATTAACCGGGCGAATCATTACCATGGATATTCAATATTTTTCCTAAAGGTATAAAACAAAGAATTCTGACCTTTCTTACTGTTGTCATGAGAAACAGCTGACTGTGTACTCTTCTTGCCATTTCAATAAAACATCATTGTTAATTTTTTTTCCGAAAAGAAGAAACACAAATCACAGTTGTGTTATTAATTCATACATGCATTTATATTATGATAAACACTTAATAAATAATACATGTAATAATATATTTGATGCCACTATCTGCACAATTTGTATTGAGAAGACACATTAGTGCAATTTCACTGTAATACACACCAGCATATTGTGAAAAACCATGGACCTGTGGTTAACTGGGACTTTTTGCAGAATCAAATGCACAAAGTCTGTCGAAAGAGCAAAAGCAGAGGGTGTTGTTAGCGGCTTCACGGGTGACTCATTTCCAACTGCACTTCAGCATGTTTAAGAGCACTTTTCAGCTGCTCGAGAAATATTTGACAGATGAAATTGATTCCACCTTGGCTCAATCATCGTGAGTGGCAGAAACAGGATATTGTATCTTTAACGGATCATTAATTCCTCAAAGGCAAGCATTTGGCTCAGTGTTGTATATTTACAATGGCAATAGTCCAAAATAAAATGGCATAAATAAATTGCATCATGTCAGTCAGCGACATGGTGAATAGAAATGCATCAATACTGGTTTTAGAAACATTCAGCGTTTCAGCAGGAGAATGACATTTTTATTAGGCTTTATTCATCATGTGACCCAAGCGCAGAATGTGAATTCATCAGCGTATTATACATACATATGGAAATTATTCCACTTGAGATGCTAAACCTCTTTTTCCCCCCACAGTGTGTCAAATCTGTGATTGGTATGGCGAAAGAGGACTGGTGCGTATAGTTATGTTATTAATCCACTATTTACCATGAACTCACTGAATTTAAAGAAGAAAAGAGTGAAGTTTCCAGAATGATTGATCGAGGGGGACATGATCATTGCGGACATTTGGTCGTCCGACGAGTCTGGTACCAGGGAGACTCGCCTGGCAAATTCTGTTTACAACCAGATGAGCTTTAAACTGCTCTAAGGAAAAACCAAGGTTCTGCAGCACACACTCAATTCCCAGTGCATCTCAAAGCACAACACAAGTACCCATTACCGAATTCAGGTCCTGACAACAACCCCATGTCAATCTACAGACTTCGATCCTCTTTAGATGTCTGAAAATGACAGAAAATCTTTGTATGACAAATGGTAGAACCACAACCACTCAAAGACTCCGTTTACACCTGGTTTAGGATCCGTCAATCAACTGTCAATCATCCACTGTAGTAAAACAGTTTTGTACTCAACCAGTGTGTGGCTTTAAAAGAAAACTGTGGTTCAATATTAATATTAATAATAATAATAATAATGTGCAAGATTTTTTAAAGAAATTAATACTTTTATTCAACATGTATGCATTAAATTGATCAAAAGTGACTGTAAAACCTTTTACTTTGTTACATTTAATTTCTGTCAAATAAATGCAGCTTTTTTTTAACTTTCTGTTCATCGAAGAATCCTGAAATTTTTTTTTTTTTTTTTTTTTAAGAAATGTTTCTTAAGCACTAAATCGGCATATTAGAATGATTTCTGAAGGATCGTGTGACACTGAAGACTGGAATAATGATGCTGAAATCTTTGCCATCACTGGAATAAATTACATTTAAAATATATTCAAATAGACAACAGGTATTTTAAATTGTAATTTAATTGTTTTTAAAAAAAAATATATAAAAAAATCTTACAGACTATAAATTATGTGTGTGTGTGTGTGTGTGCGCGCGCTATATTCAACAAAATGTGTAAATGCAAATAGTAACTGTCTATTTGAAAATAAAAGACAAAAAGCACATATATAAATGTGCATAAAAAATGACTTCACAGATTAACTTAAGTATGACTGAAAAGTATGAATTTGATCATGTGAAGCAACTCTCTAGAAAAACCGAAAAACCTTGGTAGGCAAAAAGGAAACACCTCTTCAAAAACTTAGACTCAAGAAGGGCCCATCTGTCTCTGCTCAGTACACTTAATGGAAGTGTCATCAAACCAAGTCCAGGAACAGTACATATGGGTAAACAATCCACACGTGTTCAATAGTTTGTGTTAGTTGGGACAACCCCATCTGTGATCTCACCGTAGATTTAATTCACCACCTGCAGGGTTGAGGCCTCCGCCACGACAATGAAGAATAGAAGGGTATGTTTAAATCTGTTCTTTCATTGTGAGGAATCCCATAATCCCACTGGCATGAATCAGCAGCAGGAGATGTCTGGATTCAACTGAGCGTTCCCAGAATCAGATCGGAGCTTTCGCCAGACCTGCTGATAAACAGAGGACGCCTTTTACAGCGACATCTCCTTGTTGGAATGAAATATCTGCAGTGTGAACATCCAGATCCATCTGTAGCAAAGAAAATCAAAAATGAGATTGCTCTTTTTAGCCTGATTGTTTCACAAGGAAGATACTTTGAAATTTTAAAGAGTTTTAAGAGTTTTAAGGCCAACTCACACAGCACTGACTGACC
Organism: Rutilus rutilus; assembly: GCF_951802725.1. Classification (NCBI taxonomy): domain Eukaryota; kingdom Metazoa; phylum Chordata; class Actinopteri; order Cypriniformes; family Leuciscidae; genus Rutilus; species Rutilus rutilus. The sequence continues at coordinate 8,200,437 of NC_140214.1, forward strand.
ATTTTTTTGCCGGTTGATCAAGTTGAATTGGCTCTTGTTGAACAAATTGCTCTTGTTGATTGGCGTTGAATGTCTGAGAAGTGACTTTCTGTAATCTGGTGACTGTCCGCATTAGTCTGCGTCTATCAGTGCAGTGCGAATTGGCCTTTAGATGTCACAAATGGTGTTCAGATTAGCCCAGATGCCATCTGCACTGCAAGTTAGAGATTTCAATATAAATACAAACATTTGTCAACAAATTCTTCCAAACTCTCATTGAGCTATGTTGTCTACTGTAATGATATAGCTCTGTACTCTAAGGCCCAGTTTACATCTGGTATAAAGATCCGTCTCAGTTGTTCTGATCAGTCAGCCAAAACTACTTGTTTACACCTGGCAAGAACATGCATCTCAAATGCATCTCAAATGCGTCTCCTGTGGCCACTTCTGACTGGATTTCTAGGGCAGGATCTCTTGATTTTGTGACTACATAAAGCACTTACGACAAAATAAAAGTAATGCTTTACACTAAAATAAAGTTCCAAAAGCAGGTTTTCAACATGATGCCACATTTTTGGTTCCCCAAAGAACCTTTCAGTGAACAGATCTTAAAAGAACCATTTTTTTTCCCCCTAGTGTGAAGAACATTTTAATAATCTAAAGATTATTATTACCTTTTTTCAATATAAAGAACTTTGTGCAATGGAAAGGTTCCATGGATGTTAAAGGTTCTTCATGGAACCATCAATGAAATTCCATCAATTCCAAAATTGAAATCTTACCACAAATGTGAATTCTAATCTTGTCAAAGACAATGTTTAGAAGGTGTGTGCAAAACATGATCTCAGTTAAAACGGAGAGGTTATATGAAATGTTTGTTTCAACTGGTGAAGCTTAAAAACCTTGTTTTGGAGAAACGGTTGATTGACATGTTGCTGCTGTCCAAGATATCAGGATGCATTAACGTTCACCAATGAATTGACATGCATTTCTTATCATTTTTGAATGTGGTCTGAGTGATCCGATCACAATTTATTTTACACTTATGACTGGATCACCCGAAATGGATGTAAACATTTTTATAAAAAAGCAATAATAAATGGGGTCTTACTGTAATTGTTTTATTTGTTTTTGTTTATTTCGTTGTAGAAACATTTGAGAAAACGTATGTGTGAATCACAGGCAGAATGATTTTCTGTGTCAATCAATCAAAAAAATCTGCCATTGAATTGAATGCAATCATTTATTCAAGAATGGTTTTACAAATTATTTAGACAAATTGTTCTTGATCTAATGAAACTTTTAATAAGTATAAATGAGTTCTCCATTATGTCTCCTGAGCTTTGAAAGAGCAATGTCTGAACAATAAAACTTTCTTCAGGGTTTCCTCTTGTTGTCTACAAGCAATTCACTCCTATTTTTAATAGAGTAAAGCATTTTGAGATATCACCACAGAAACTCGTGAAATTGATGTTAAGACAATCAAAACACTAATCTGAAGTTTGAAAAGTTATTAAAAAGAAGTTTGTATGACTTTGTCATGTAATATCATTTAATCGATATACTCTCTAATGAGTTGGATGCTCATTGTATTTGGAGCCATAATAGAAGCAGGATGTGTTTTGAGTGAAAGAGTCTCTTCTCCAGCTTGAATTACGGGCTGAGCGTTTGACAGCTTTGGGTGCAAGAGGCTCATTAGCTTCCCGCCTGACTAATAAACCCAACGCTGAACAAATGCAATATTAATACTGCCAGTCTATTCTCTCCCTATCATTTACATACACTTCTGGAAGTGTTCAGTGCACCTCCGCAAATTATTAATGCACTGATTCTGCAGCTCTCTGTGGACACAGGACTTTAATGACTTGCTCTGTGCTTTTGTGGATTTGAACCGGGACAAATTGTGTCTCAGAAGATGATCTTCATGGAACTCACTGCGTTTAGTTGGAGGGAATATAGAGGGAAGCTGTCTGTCTCTGCTGGAGAAATAATAGGAGTTTATGAACAGGTATTTATGAGAACAGGAAGATCCTGAGGCACAGAGAGCCATGGCAACTATTCTTTTTGGCTGAGGTATTATGGGATGTATTATTTCCACTAGTGTGTTTACCGCTGATGATTAATGAGGCCTAAAATAAATGCTCACATACTATTCCAAATTGTTCTCTTCCAGTCTTGGCGATATTTCCTCTTTTTTTCCGCCTGAAAATGTTTCCTTTTTCCTATTGAACTATTGTATTAATTTGCGTTATGTTTAATTGTTGGCCTATGTACACATGCATGGCTGTTTATGCATTGCTTTTAAGGCACATCACACCATGATTGTGTCACGTTTATGTTCAGTTAGTTTTATTTTCATGGACTTTGAGTTGCACTTTACAGTCACATTTCCTTGCTCTTTTGGATTATCCGATATGCTTTGTTTAATAAACTGAACTGTTATTTTTTAACTACCTTCGTCATCTTTGGACTATATCCGTGTTACAGTTAGGTTATCCGAGTTAAGATTCTGTGTCATCTTTACAATTGCTCAACATTTGTTAGCGCATCAATGCAAAACTAATCATTTTTAAGTCTATATATATATATATACACAGTATATAGCTTAGGTGTTATCTCAAAATATTATAAAATATTATACAATCTAAATCTTAATTTACCCCATCAAATTCCAAATTGAACTGACACGAAATGCTTTAATTGTAAAATATTTAGCTAATTTGGTTGTGAAAGAAAAACAAAAATGCATTACTAGATTTCTGTTTATTTTAATAAAACATGTCTGGGTTCAAATTCCTACAAAAATAACTATCATGATAAACACTGATACCATTAAATAAAATGACAAGATTTTCACCATACCAAATACAACACACAGTCTACTTGCTTAAGATGTATATATATAAAAACAAGAGTTCGGCCCTTGAGGCAGAGGATGTTTTCTGGCCCCAAGTAGCCCTGCTCTAGCTGTTTTTGAAAACCTCCTAAATCATTACAGCAGCCATCTAATAATCAGTCAGCAATATAATAATAATCTGATATAATAATATTAATAAAAAATACAATATTCTTTTTCCAAGCATCTTTTTTTGTCTTTTGCCCAAGGATTCAAATAATTACCAAGGGGCTAACAGTGGCCAGCCATCTCGCATATCAGCTCTGATTGTAAATATTTCATTACAGGAAGATGTGTAGAGTGCTTTAGGCTAACTTATGAAGTGACAGGCCCAGTGAGCCCACACCATCAATAAAAGCAGAAATTTTTATTATGAATGCACAGTGATGCGGCGCAAGGGAACGTGGGCTTGACATACTCTGGCGGTCCAACTAATACTGTAAAACATGATTAACACAGTATCTGCAAATAATTCATGGGGAGCAGAAATATTTTGGCACAGCCGAGTTAGAAATGCAATATTTATATGTCTTCAGCAACACTTGATTTTACAGTATCTGTGTATGCATATTTATTTATTTGCCTATGATTTTTTATTGTTAATTTACACTGTCCTTTTTTCAGAATGTGGTTAAAAAACGTGATTCAATCTCATTTCTGAGATCAAAATCAAATCAATGCTGAACAGCATACAGTCCTAGAATTACACTTAAAAATACCATGGTTATTAAAAGGCACAGATTCGTTTTCTACAGCCGTTTAAAAAAAGTTACATTGTTCCTTTTAAATGCTTCCTACTTCCTTATGTTTGAGACATGTAAGTAATCGCTTCTGAAACATCAATTACCCATTACTAGTGGCCAGTCGAACATCCTTTGAAAAACACCATTGAACCAAATAAGCGGAAATTTTGTATTCTACTGCTCTCATCCCAACTGTGTGTATAATTAAAAGCTCCTGCAAGGTCTTGGTGTGTTTCGTTAATCAATTAAAAGAAAATTACTGTCTGCACTTGAATCCCTGCCATGTAAATGTGGTAGGTGTTGAAAAATGTAATAAATAAGAATGGGAAAGAAACAGAAGAAGTGAGAGTGTGTCTGAGAGAGAGAGAGAGAGAGAGAGAGAGAGAGAGAGAGAGAGAGAGAGAGAGAGAGAGAGAGAGAGAGAGAGAGAGAGAGAGAGAGAGACATTATATTCGGTTTTATTTTCATTAGTTTGTAGTGCTTACTAAGACTAGATGGATCACATTTTGGGATCAGAACATCATAGAAACCTTGGAGTAAACGCTTTCAACTCGGGCCAACAAGCACACATTCAGTATTACCCTAACAGCCATTCATAAAATCCATATAACAATGAGTCCTAGAAATGTCATGGCCCAGAAAGGGCACAAAGAATGGCTCTCAATTTTTTCCTTTTTTTTTTCCTACATTTTCTTGAAATGTATTATTATTTCCAAGGATTAGCATTCTCCCCTAAAAGTGACTGAACAGACCAACCATAAGTCATAGAGACTTGAAACTTTGAGGGATGGTAGTACCCACCCCGTCTACAACGTTACCAAGGTTAAGTTAATATTCAACAATATTATTGTACTGTACTGATGCTGTTGAATGAGAACTGAACTGAGCTGGACGATGACATCATTTTTTGCAGAACTATTTTATAGATGAAATGAACTAATTTAATAATTGATGATCTTTACAACGGAACTGAATCAACACTGAACTGACTTGAAGCTGCATTGAAACAATCTGTATTTTAAAAAGCGCTAGGCTATATAAATAATGGTGACTTGACAAGTCTCACTTCAGTCGTCCTGATGGTGGCACGACAGCGATCAAAAGTACTTAATGGCTCATAACTCCTAAACCACCTGGTGAAATTTTCAGGTATTTCGGATTGTTTTTTTTAAAATAAACCCTACTTTTGCAAACTAGTCCTAGGTTTTTTCGCCTGATCGGAACCAAACCAGTGCAGGAAGATTCACTGGAGTCTGATTGTCAATAATTAAAGAAAAAAAAATTGAAATTTCAATTCACGTCCACGACGGTACGCCAAACCATTTGAAGTGGGCATGTCCACTTTTACTAAAACAGTTAACCCCTTTTGAAAGGAACGAGATAATTTCACCAAACTTGGTACACCTATGTATGGGCTCAGTCAGTGGTCCCATTAAAATGATGAAAAAAAATATATATATATATAAAAAAAAGAACACAAAAACAGCTATAGCTCTGCAACAGTCAGTCCGATTGACTTGAAATATTGCATGTCTTTGTCGAAGGTGCCATGATTGTCTATGAGGATATTCCCGTATCTCGAAAAACACGGCCGCCATCGGTCAGGCAAGGTTAATGGAGGCCGGTCATAATGAAACTCGTAGGGCCTGTTTGACTCACAGCCTTAGAGGCCTGTGAGTCCTGCTAAATAAAACATAATACCTTTTTACATGTGTGCTTAAAGGCCTTAAATTGCTTGAACCCCGTTAGTTGCTGCTTGCAGCTATATATTGTTATTTTTATATTTATTTTATTTTCTCATTTTTTCTACACTGTTTATTTCTCTACTTCAAGTATGCTTTGACAGTATTGTAAATGTCAAGAATCATGCCAATAAACCTTTGTAGACTCTAAGATAAAGTGATAAATAGGCAGAAAAAAAAAACAATGAGAGAGAAATAGGTCTTGCATCGAGACCACAACATTTCCTATTTCTTTTGATTCAAATTAAAAATCTAAATAAAAGAGTATGTTTTTATTCGCCACCATCTGTTCTGTTCCACAGATCCTTGTCTTTCCCTCCTCCGCCTCTCTCCCTCTCTATGTGTGCTGTGATATCACTGATATTGAAGGCCAGATGAGACCATGAAGCTGTCTGAGACACAGCCATTGGTGTTTGGTGTATCACAGGAAATTAGCTGTGCAGGAGTTTTGTCCCCTAACAGATCAGAGAGACGGCAAAGAACATGCATGATTGACAGTTGCATTTTCAAACCTCACAAACACAACGGATGGCAATTTCAGGTAAAGGTCACAATAAAATCAACCTGCTGTATCTCCACATATCAGTGTCTTCCAGGATATATGACCCTCACTCTGCTTCCTGCAGGAAAACCATGTGAGGCTCATTCAGACATGGTGACAGGGGCTCTGTTCCAAACCCTAGTGAGCTACTTAGCAAGTGTCGTGGAAATTCTTCATACGAATACAACCTACTTAATCTGACTTCTTCACCATGAACAATTTAAACAACTTCCAGTTGTTAAAAATAGTATCTCGAGGTAACTCCCTGAATACTTACAATACAATACTTCCCTGAAGTAAGGTGACGGCGTCCCATCAAGAAGCTATATCACTACCTCAATCACACTTGAGCTGTTTCTTTTGTTGTCTTTTGAGCGTAGAATCTATTTCTCAGCTGCGCAGCATATACCTGACACGACTCCCAAGTTTTATTCATGGCTGGGAGATCACTGGCCAAGTGAGTCTCCTGAATAGAAAGATACATGTACATTTAAATCATACAGTTGAGTAAAAATCAGTGTCACTCAAGTCTTCTTCACTGTGATTTGTTCTGGTGATTGGTTTGTAATGATCTAAGCTAATCATATGACTGTTAGTTCTACTGTGTTAAGCAGTTTTGGGCAAGTATATATGGCCTTTGACCTAAGCATCCTTAGTCTGCATTTCTCTGTACATTTAATGTTGAAAATACCTATTACATAAAATATTTCTATCACACAAGAAAAAAAAACGGCTGTTCTGAATCTTCGAGCCACCTCATTTGGCCATATACTGTAACATAATATACTTATATGATATGCACGTCATATAGAACTTACAAGTTTGGGAATGGATCAGCAAAAATCTATCATTTCTTGGCGTAAATACTTATCTTAACTTAAAAATAATAATTATTTATTTCGATAAAAAAAAAAAGTATATATAAATAAACTGTCAAAATTACTTTTTAGAAATTACATTAAATGTAATAGTAGTTCATACCATGGGTCCATGCGAACCATGAAACCTTAACGGCCTGGTAGTTGCCCATGCACCGTGTTTCTCCTCAGTCACTTCTGATTCTGTTTTGGTAAGGTAGCTGTCTATGTAGACAAAAGATAACGAGGCAGCTCACTTGGTTCTGGAACAGAAACATGGTTTCAGGAGCTGTGGGTATGTGTGGCTTATATTCTTCAATCTCTGAGTGACAGCTGTGCAGAATGAGAAGCCAGAGCTGATGCTGTTAAAGCCATGACAGTGGGAAACAGCGGTGGTCTGCTGCAGAGAAAGGAGAAATATTTGCTCAGTTAGCAGAAAGTACATATATAAAATATAAATGAGTGAGGTTTTGTCTTGGGCAACTAACTTAGCACCTTATGTCATGTCATATATATGTCGATGTCTATTTTTCAATTTACAGTATATATTATCATGCTTGCAAAAATGTATTTTGGCTACTTCTGAATGGCCGTCAATGGAGATAGATGGTTTGTGGAAGCACAGTACACCATTGGACAAATTAGAAACAATGTCTAGACTGCTTTACCCCCTCATTTCATGGTTAATTGCAATTAGACCACTTATCCTATTTCAATGAGCTCTTCAAAATGTATTGCCGACCCCTTTGAGACCGTATGACATCTTTAAGGGTTGAATCAAAAATGCAGCTTTAGACTGGAATGAAAGAACGGCTTTCATTGAAATGACCTTCTACTCCTTGTCTCTCTGTCCATTTGTCTCTCAATGAAACACGCTAGCTTTTAAAAATCGAGACTTTGGTGGAGAGTCAGTTTCAGAAAATAAGCAATCCGTTTTGTATCTTTGATTTGGTGGGAGCCGCGGCATAATTCGTTCATTTGCACTCATCTTCGAGTGGCAATAGAGGAAATTGGTGAACAGATTGATGTCAACAGGGGACACGTTTTAAAAAAAAACAACAAACCCCAGGAAGATGTGCCAAATCAATTCGGAAATATTGCTTCATTTCTTTCTCTCGCTTGCCAGGGTCTCACACCTTGCTTTTATGACTGATTTACATGACTCTTGCGTCATTGACGCGCGGCGGGCGCGTACCGAATGCGATGCTGATAATAATCGAGCCAATGGTCTGTGAATGACAATAGCAAAAGATGGACTGTGATCAGAGAGATTTTCCCTGTTTGTTATGGAATCTGTGTGCCGTAGGCTGATTTTAAAACGGCATACTGCAGGCTCCATCTGCCAGAGAGACAAAAGGACTGGCACCATTTTCATTCTCTGGTCGGGCTGTTAACTTGTCACGGGCAAAGCTGTCTCAAAGAAACAAGAGGACGAAGGGGGGGGGAGTAGCATCCAGCAGTGTTAAAAGCAATTACAGGTGGAAGAGATCTCAAAGAAGGCCGCCTGAGATGATAACAGTGCAGTTTATGCTATGTTTGACGTGCGTGTGTGGGAATGCGTGTTAATTTAAAGCTTTCTGATGGCTTGTTCTTCCAGCAGGGTTCACGGTGTTTAGATGATGTTCCCACGCTAAGTGCCTGCATATTAATGTTGGGATAAAAGTGCAGGAGAAGCGAGGAAGATGTCAGAGCCACATTGAAGGCCCTGCCAAGAAGAAAATATGGAAAAATGCAAAATCCCTTCAGGTGGGTGAGAAATTAGCTGATCTTGAATGTGTTCATTGCATTTTAGCACACGGAGCCGTGTGCTCTTTTCAGTACCATTGTGTGGGAATAATATAAATGTTTATGTGCTTTCAAAAGATGGCGTGAAATTACTCAAATATGCAAATGCTATCGGTTTTAGCTACCCTAGCAGAATTTCAAGTGTCACCGTGTTGACAAAATGTGTCAGAACAGGTCAGGTGCATCAAGTACATGTAGCATTCTCAGTATTAGCGCTATTGAGTACACTGTCCTCTTGTTCTTCATGACATAGCAACAGTTTCCGTAATTATTATTGTTATTGGCACAGACATTTGAAGGTAACTCTATTGACACCTTGAGGTTAGTCACCACCCCATTACATTACAGAAACATTTCATAGAATGCTGCAGGGATGACATTTTTTGTGTAGGCCAAAATCTGTAGATTAGCATTTTAGCACTTCTGGTTCCATCGTCAATGGGTTTTTTGAATGGGTTTTTGGTTAAACGCCTGAAATAAGGTCTGTGGTTAACACAGATATTTTCATTTTATGACATAAATTCATCAATAATACCTCCTTTTTAAAGCTTTTACTTGTCTTGAAAAAGGTGGTTGCTAACAAGTGGCTAAACGGGACAATAGAGGTTGTTGAGGACATAGGTAAACTCATCTACACACTAGTCTGCTTTCACAGCCTTGTTGTGTTTATACTCGTGTTCTTGCAAAATATTCTAACTCAAACATTCAGGGAAAACGTTTTTTTTTTTAATATAAACACTGAATGAGTTATTGTAAGCGTTGAAGTTACTTTATAGTCCACGTATGTAGGCTTCATAGCAGTTGTGTTCATTTGTGAAGATTATTATGATGAATGAGACATGCAAGAATCAGAAACTTTAGTCACTGAGCTTATTTTAATTTCTGCAATAATTCAAAAGCTAATGGAAAAATCTTGATGCTAACTTCTGGGTTGGCCTAAAAAAATACATTATCACTGCAGCGCTCTATGCCATAAAGTGCCTTAAACTGGTTTGAGTATCCCGACATTGTAACATTGGCTCAACCAATGGCGTGAGTTTGAGGCAGGATCTGGTTTTCTGACCAATGGCAGACAGGGCCTTCGTTCAGGCAACCTGTTTAAAAACAATTACTGGCTAAATTTCAGAATAGCATACTTAGTACTCTTACTATTTCTGCAATATAAAGATATGTTTCAAATAGTATGAGTAGTATGCTGTTTTAAATTCAGCCAGAGTTTTTGCAATTCTGTTAATGGTATTCACAAAGAAATTACACCTCTTAGCTTTTTACAATACTGTACAATACAATACTTTATGAATTAATTAATTAATTTAATTAAGAATTTTATTTGGCAAAACATAAGGTATAATATTCTGTTCTCTTTTTAACATTCCATTCATCAAAGAATCCTGGGGGGGGGGGGGGGGGGGATGTTTTATTATTATTAAATATAATAATAAGAAATGTTTCTTGAGCAGAAAATTAGCATATTAGAATGATTTCTGAAGGATCATGTGACACTGAAGACTGGAATAAATTCAGCTTTGCATCACAGGAATAAATTACATTTTAAAATGTATTAAAATAGAAAGCATTTTAATTGTAATAATGTTTTACTATTTCACTTTTTCAAATAAATGCAGCCAAAGAGATTTCTTTCAAAAGCATAAAAAAAAATCTCACTGATCCTAAACTTTTGAACAGTAGTGTATATGTTTTAGGATTAGTCAAGCATTCTGTGCTTGCATACTTGATTCTGGAAAAACAGAGAGAACAAGTGAGGAACAGAGAAATAAAGTCAGAAAGAGAGAGAGAGAGAGAGAGAGAGAGAGAGAGAGAGAGAGATGTGTGAGATTTGGCTGTTGATCAGGAAATATTTGAGTTTAGGAGTGTTGACTCATTTACATCAGAACAAAACAGGCAGCAGCTTGACAGCAAGAAAGGGACATCTGCCCTCATATGTAGACTGATATTTCCCTCTGCGAGAACAGACTTCAGTCAAACAGAAATGAGTTTCTGTTTTCATGTGCCTCGGAGGGGGTGGAGGAGTTTTCATCCAACAGAAGTGTGATTATGTCACTGAAACTTCTGATATTACTTTTGCTTATTGAGTTCTGTTTCATATGAGCGCTTAAACGAGCTGTTATGCCCCTATCCTTGATCAAAGTTCTCCGCTGACTCACCACAAAATCAACATCTTTCAAAGTTTTATGAAACATCAGAAGTACAGAAGCACACATGCAACTCCTCCCCCTCCTTTTAATTAAACAAATAAACCACAAAACATCATCAACCATAAAATAAAGAATATAAACACAGAGCATGTAAACAAATATCTATCTATCCATCCATCCATTCATCAACCCTTTGTGGTATTTTAAAAGCACTCAGTTACTATGGAACTGTGTTAGCTAAACAAGATGAGAATTACCATACTGACTCCTCTCATCCATCAGGGCTGTCTCATCCAATCAGAGAGCAGGATCTTAGATTGATCTGCCTCATAAACATTTAGGAGTTTTACTCTTTCTCTTGGTTTCACGTTTACTCAGTAAAAATAGAGCCCTATTAGTACGCTAAAATTCACCCCGGTTTTGCATTGAGGTTATCCAGAGGTCGCAAGCAATAGTTATTCTAGAGGAAAGTGAATTGCAAATGAAGCAATGCAGAGTAATACAAAACAAAGCTGACGGTAGCTTATTTTACATGGTTGATTCCTGGTCATTAGCTGATCCAAATTTGTATAAAAGGATGATCAGATGGACGGTCAGCTGACAAATCTAATTTCAACCTGGTAAATATTGATTAATAAAAAATATTCTATATAACTGGCTTTTACAATTTCTTTGTTAATAAAGACAGAATTATCTGGATTTTAAAAGGAATCTAAAGGTAAACGCTAAACAAAACTGTTTGCATATTTGTTTTACTGTTTTGATTGTCAAAATAAAATAATCATGATTAATCTCATAATTTCAACCATTCCGTTGAAAGCAGACTGAAACACTACGTAAAAAAATACAATCAAAATGTAAAATAACCTAAAAATTTCTGAAATTTGATGCGTCCCTCTGTAACCTTTCAGACCCCTCTTTGTAAAGCACTGCATTATAAAATGTATTTTATGTATTCCCTTCTCAGGTTTGGGAGTTTCCACATTAAAACTGGGCATTGTACAGTATGTGTTTAATTCTTTGCTTATGTCACTACACCTATACATGCTGCAGATTGTGATTGATAAATATCAGTCATGTTTTGCTCACCGGCTCATTTGATTCGCATTGCCTTTGGCGACCTATGCAAGAGATCGATTGCATGTATGTGACTTCAAAAGTATAAACACCCCCTCATAAAACTGACACCTTAGTTTGATGTGTGACACGTCTGTCGTCCCTGCTGACTGATGTCTTTCATCACACACGCCGGTGCTCTGATATCCACATCCTGTTTTCATATTGAGCCTGTCTTAACAGATCCCTTTGATGGATGACGGCAAATATAACGGATAGAGTTCAGCACTGGCTCGCTTTGAGAGTTATATCCATCCCTACTCCGTTTCCTCTAATTAAGCCAAAGGAAATATTAAACACGCCTCTTTTGACTTGACGGAGAGTAAACAGCTTGTGTTTGTTAAAAGTGGCTTGTTAAAATTCTGCATGGGTGGATTATCGCAACTTCAACAAAGCGCTGCTGGACGGCAAGTTGTTACCACTCCACACACCACATGCGGCTTCAGTGGCCCATCATTTTTATTTATTTTACTAATATGTCGTCAATATGCAGAGCCACACGGCATTTGAGCCATCTGTAAAGCCGTCAGATAATCCCAAGAATAATCTGTACCAAATACCATCACCTACCGCAGCTGCATATGTGCCATAGGCAACATGCTGAGGCAGGAGATGCTCATCTGAGAGCTCATCTTTTGTTTTTTTGTTTTTTTCTTTCTCTCTTCTATACTGATCTCACTATACAGTGTGTAGTCATGCCTTCATTTGCTAGGCACGAATGTTTTATGTTTAATTATAACTATAAGTTGACACTTTGGGCAACAACGTTGTGCTATATAAATAAATAAAAGTTGAAAGTTGAAGTTGAATGTAAATGTGTAGTTTTAGTCAGAGCATGGATGGATTTTCATGACCTGATTTGGCTTTTGTTTTCATGCACATACTACAGTGAACATGATTTAACCAAGTACAACATGTATGAACAACATTCCAAACAACCAGGTGTTATTCACCATAATTTCCCTTTGGAAATAAACACTATAACTTATCAATAAAATCAGAGGGAAAAATTATAGGTGTTTGACACTGATGTAGAAGTACCTGATCCTGTTTGTAAGCCTAAACTTGACATAAACTGTAAACTTGTCCCTCAGATCTATTTGGTTGATTTGAATATTGTTCCAGGATGTTGTACATCCTGTACATCCTGTGCAAAAAGGCCTGATGTGACTGTTTTGGTAATTGCCATTTAGAAGAAAGTTTAAAGTCCAAATCATTGTCCACAAGACTTTGATAACAAACCATTTGCTTAGGGTATAAATGTCCAAACCAATCAATTGTTGACCTGACGGACAGTTGCTCTAACCAAGAGGTTTAAGAAATGCACACACGCTTAAATTCATCGAAAGCTCTTTAAAGTTTAATGTGCGGTTTTCCCAAAGCTAATGACTTGGCATTTTGTTTTTAAAGTCAGAGCAGAGAAACTGACTCTGTGTAATGGCTCGATCTGCTTGAAAGCAGCTGTAATGTTCTGTTTACATTTTAAACTGACCTGTAGCTGTCTTTTTTACTGTAGCTGTCCTATAGGTAATAGGTTGCTTTACACCAAACTAAGCTAACACAAATCTAAAACTTGATCTTAATTAAGCTGTTTGGGTAATGAGATGGTAAACATGTTTAGGGAAACAAATATGATGACCGCCCCCAACTGTACACAAAGAATAAATTAATACTTTTGTTCAGCAAGGATACAATTAAATTGATCAAAAGTGACAGTAAAAATATTTATAATAAATACTATTTATATTATATATAATATTTATAATTTATTAATATTATAATATTTATTATATTCAGTTTCATTCCATATATTCAGTTTCATTCCATGTATTCAGTCCCATTCCATATGTTCAGAGTTTCATTCTATTCAGAGTCCCATTCCATATATTCAGAGTCTCAATCCATATACAGTATTCAGTTTCATTCCATTCAGAGTCCCATTCCATGTATTCAGAGTTCCATTCCGTATATTCAGTTTCATTCCATATATTCAGACTTGTACATATACATAATATTATAAATGTGTTAACTGTATATATATAACACATTTATAATATTATATTATGTATATGACATGCCGTTCAGGATTTTATTGTATTTATGATATATATATATATATATATATATATATATATATATATATATATATATATATATATATATAATGTATAATGTATAATAATATATATATATATATATATATAAAACTATATATATATATACAGTATTTATTTATATATATATATATATATATATATATATATATATATATATATATATATACAGTATTTATTTATATATAATATATATATTTCACCTTTCCTTATGACCACCACAAACTCATTGTCTAAGTTTGCTGGAACTTACTGGTTTGACTCTTGACAGTCATGAGGCAGCGCACCTGTCAATGACACAGGTGTGGGTTTGTGCCCTCAGGTCATGACCTGGCTGAGAAGAGGCTTAGATTGTCATCCATGTCATCTGTGCAGCGCTGGGCCGAGGCAGGGTCAAACGTGATGGTCCTGTGATGGGAGAAAGAAGGATCAGAGTAAATCTCAGAATCATGATTACCCAAAACTCAGGGATGAAGAGATATTCTCATATCTGTTGACTTTCATCTGCTGTGAAAAGCTCACTGCTTGTGTCTTGTCTCTCTCTGTCTGTGTGTTGATCGACAGGTGCGTGCTTGGCAGGGTCAAGAGTTTGAGGGAGCCCAGGTGTGGGTTCAGCGATGCATGTGCTCCTATGAGAGTTCAGTCTCAGTCTTTCAGAGGCTACCAAAGCTAACACACTGCTCTAGCATTTGCTTTGTTCTTTGTTGTTTGTTGACGGTTTACTATATGTAAGGAATAATTGACGACAGGCCGTTGAATTATTAGAAAAATA